>NC_053392.1:634282082-634507082 GCF_905171765.1 Bufo bufo
ACTGTAAGATCAGTGAGACTATGGACTCTTTACTGTAAGAGCAGTGAGACTATGGACTCTTTACTGTAAGAGCAGTGAGACTATGGACTCTTTACGGTAAGATCAGTGAGACTATGGACTCTTTACTGTAAGAGCAGTGAGACTATGGACTCTTTACTGTAAGAGCAGTGAGACTATGGACTCTTTACTGTAAGAGCAGTGAGACTATGGACTCTATACTGTAAGAGCAGTGAGACTATGGACTCTTTACTGTAAGAGCAGTGAGACTATGGACTCTTTACTGTAAGAGCAGTGAGACTATGGACTCTATACTGTAAGATCAGTGAGACTATGGACTCTTTACTGTAAGAGCAGTGAGACTATGGACTCTTTACGGTAAGATCAGTGAAACTATGGACTCTATACTGTAAGAGCAGTGAGACTATGGATTCTTTACTGTAAGAGCAGTGAGACTATGGACTCTATACTGTAAGAGCAGTGAGACTATGGACTCTTTACTGTAAGAGCATTGAGACTATGGACTCTTTACTGTAAGAGCAGTGAGACTATGGACTTTACTGTAAGAGCAGTGAGACTATGGACTATTTACTGTAAGAGCAGTGAGACTATGGACTTTACTGTAAGAGCAGTGAGACTATGGACTCTTTACTGTAAGAGCAGTGAGACTATGGACTCTTTACGGTAAGATCAGTGAGACTATGGACTCTATACTGTAAGAGCAGTGAGACTATGGACTCTTTACTGTAAGAGCAGTGAGACTATGGACTCTTTACTGTAAGAGCAGTGAGACTATGGACTCTTTACGGTAAGATCAGTGAGACTATGGACTCTTTACTGTAAGAGCAGTGAGACTATGGACTCTTTACTGTAAGAGCAGTGAGACTATGGACTCTTTACGGTAAGATCAGTGAGACTATGGACTCTTTACTGTAAGAGCAGTGAGACTATGGACTCTTTACTGTAAGAGCAGTGAGACTATGGACTCTTTACTGAAAGAGCAGTGAGACTATGGACTCTATACTGTAAGAGCAGTGAGACTATGGACTCTTTACTGTAAGAGCAGTGAGACTATGGACTCTTTACTGTAAGAGCAGTGAGACTATGGACTCTATACTGTAAGATCAGTGAGACTATGGACTCTATACTGTAAGAGCAGTGAGACTATGGACTCTTTACTGTAAGAGCAGTGAGACTATGGACTCTTTACTGTAAGAGCAGTGAGACTATGGACTCTTTACTGTAAGAGCAGTTAGACTATGGACTCTGTACGGTAAGATCAGTGAGACTATGGACTCTTTACTGTAAGAGCAGTGAGACTATGGACTCTTTACTGTAAGAGCAGTGAGACTATGGACTCTTTACGGTAAGATCAGTGAGACTATGGACTCTTTACTGTAAGAGCAGTGAGACTATGGACTCTTTAATGTAAGAGCAGTGAGACTATGGACTCTTTACTGTAAGAGCAGTGAGACTATGGACTCTATACTGTAAGAGCAGTGAGACTATGGACTCTTTACTGTAAGAGCATTGAGACTATGGACTCTTTACTGTAAGAGCAGTGAGACTATGGACTTTACTGTAAGAGCAGTGAGACTATGGACTCTTTACTGTAAGAGCAGTGAGACTTTGGACTTTACTGTAAGAGCAGTGAGACTATGGACTCTTTACTGTAAGAGCAGTGAGACTATGGACTCTTTACGGTAAGATCAGTGAGACTATGGACTCTATACTGTAAGAGCAGTGAGACTATGGACTCTTTACTGTAAGAGCAGTGAGACTATGGACTCTTTACTGTAAGAGCAGTGAGACTATGGACTCTTTACGGTAAAATCAGTGAGACTATGGACTCTTTACTGTAAGAGCAGTGAGACTATGGACTCTTTACTGTAAGAGCAGTGAGACTATGGACTCTTTACGGTAAGATCAGTGAGACTATGGACTCTTTACTGTAAGATCAGTGAGACTATGGACTCTTTACTGTAAGAGCAGTGAGACTATGGACTCTTTACTGTAAGAGCAGTGAGACTATGGACTCTATACTGTAAGAGCAGTGAGACTATGGACTCTTTACTGTAAGAGCAGTGAGACTATGGACTCTATACTGTAAGAACGGTGAGACTATGGAACTCTTTACTGTAAGAGCAGTGAGACTATGGACTCTTTACTGTAAGAGCAGTGAGACTATGGACTCTTTACTGTAAGAGCAGTGAGACTATGGACTCTTTACTGTAAGAGCAGTGAGACTACGGACTCTTTACTGTAAGAGCAGAGAGACTATGGACTCTTTACTGTAAGAGCAGTGAGACTATGGACTCTATACTGTAAGAGCAGTGAGACTATGGACTCTTTACTGTAAGAGCAGAGAGACTATGGACTCTTTACTGTAAGAGCAGTGAGACTATGGACTCTTTACTGTAAGAGCAGTGAGACTATGGACTCTGTACTGTAAGAGCAGTGAGACTATGGACTCTGTACTGTAAGAGCAGTGAGACTATGGACTCTGTACTGTAAGAGCAGTGAGACTATGGACTCTTTACTGTAAGAGCAGTGAGACTATGGACTCTTTACTGTAAGAGCAGTGAGTTTATGGACTCTTTACTGTAAGAGCAGTGAGACTATGGACTCTATACTGTAAGAGCAGTGAGACTATGGACTCTTTACTGTAAGAGCAGTGAGACTATGGACTCTTTACTGTAAGAGCAGTGAGACTATGGGCTCTTTACTGTAAGAGCAGTGAGACTATGGACTCTATACTGTAAGAGCAGTGAGACTATGGACTCTTTACTGTAAGAGCAGTGAGACTATGGACTCTTTACTGTAAGAGCAGTGAGACTATGGACTCTATACTGTAAGAGCAGTGAGACTATGGACTCTTTACTGTAAGAGCAGTGAGACTATGGACTCTATACTGTAAGAGCAGTGAGACTATGGACTCTTTACTGTAAGAGCAGTGAGACTATGGACACTTTACAGTAAGAGCAGTGAGACTATGGACTCTTTACTGTAAGAGCAGTGAGACTATGGACTCTATACTGTAAGAGCAGTGAGACTACGGACTATTTACTGTAAGAGCAGTGAGACTATTGACTCTTTACTGTAAGAGCAGTGAGACTATGGACTCTTTACTGTAAGAGCAGTGAGACTATGGACTCTTTACTGTAAGAGCAGTGAGACTATGGACTCTTTACAGTAAGAGCAGTGAGACTATGGACTCTTTACAGTAAGAGCAGTGAGACTATGGACTCTTTACTGTAAGAGCAGTGAGACTATGGACTCTATACTGTAAGAGCAGTGAGACTATGGACTCTTTACTGTAAGAGCAGTGAGACTATGGACTCTTTACTGTAAGAGCAGTGAGACTATGGACTCTTTACTGTAAGAGCAGTGAGACTATGGACTCTTTACAGTAAGAGCAGTGAGACTATGGACTCTTTACAGTAAGAGCAGTGAGACTATGGACTCTTTACTGTAAGAGCAGTGAGACTATGGACTCTATACTGTAAGAGCAGTGAGACTATGGACTCTTTACAGTAAGAGCAGTGAGACTATGGACTCTTTACTGTAAGAGCAGTGAGACTATGGACTCTTTACTGTAAGAGCAGTGAGACTATGGACTCTGTACTGTAAGAGCAGTGAGACTATGGACTCTATACTGTAAGAGCAGTGAGACTATGGACTCTTTACTGTAAGAGCAGTGAGACTATGGACTCTGTACTGTAAGAGCAGTGAGACTATGGACTCTTTACTGTAAGAGCAGTGAGACTATGGACTCTTTACTGTAAGAGCAGTGAGTTTATGGACTCTTTACTGTAAGAGCAGTGAGACTATGGACTCTATACTGTAAGAGCAGTGAGACTATGGACTCTTTACTGTAAGAGCAGTGAGACTATGGACTCTTTACTGTAAGAGCAGTGAGACTATGGGCTCTTTACTGTAAGAGCAGTGAGACTATGGACTCTATACTGTAAGAGCAGTGAGACTATGGACTCTTTACTGTAAGAGCAGTGAGACTATGGACTCTTTACTGTAAGAGCAGTGAGACTATGGACTCTATACTGTAAGAGCAGTGAGACTATGGACTCTTTACTGTAAGAGCAGTGAGACTATGGACTCTATACTGTAAGAGCAGTGAGACTATGGACTCTTTACTGTAAGAGCAGTGAGACTATGGACTCTTTACAGTAAGAGCAGTGAGACTATGGACTCTTTACTGTAAGAGCAGTGAGACTATGGACTCTATACTGTAAGAGCAGTGAGACTATGGACTATTTACTGTAAGAGCAGTGAGACTATTGACTCTTTACTGTAAGAGCAGTAAGACTATGGACTCTTTACTGTAAGAGCAGTGAGACTATGGACTCTTTACTGTAAGAGCAGTGAGACTATGGACTCTTTACTGTAAGAGCAGTGAGACTATGGACTCTTTACGGTAAGATCAGTGAGACTATGGACTCTATACTGTAAGAGCAGTGAGACTATGGACTCTTTACTGTAAGAGCAGTGAGACTATGGACTCTTTACTGTAAGAGCAGTGAGACTATGGACTCTTTACGGTAAGATCAGTGAGACTATGGACTCTTTACTGTAAGAGCAGTGAGACTATGGACTCTTTACTGTAAGAGCAGTGAGACTATGGACTCTTTACGGTAAAATCAGTGAGACTATGGACTCTTTACTGTAAGAGCAGTGAGACTATGGACTCTTTACTGTAAGAGCAGTGAGACTATGGACTCTTTACGGTAAGATCAGTGAGACTATGGACTCTTTACTGTAAGAGCAGTGAGACTATGGACTTTACTGTAAGAGCAGTGAGACTATGGACTCTATACTGTAAGAGCAGTGAGACTATGGACTCTTTACTGTAAGAGCAGTGAGACTATGGACTCTATACTGTAAGAGCAGTGAGACTATGGACTCTTTACTGTAAGAGCAGTGAGACTATGGACTCTGTACTGTAAGAGCAGTGAGACTATGGACTCTTTACTGTAAGAGCAGTGAGACTATGGACTCTGTACTGTAAGAGCAGTGAGACTATGGACTCTTTACTGTAAGAGCAGTGAGACTATGGACTCTTTACTGTAAGAGCAGTGAGTTTATGGACTCTTTACTGTAAGAGCAGTGAGACTATGGACTCTATACTGTAAGAGCAGTGAGACTATGGACTCTTTACTGTAAGAGCAGTGAGACTATGGACTCTTTACTGTAAGAGCAGTGAGACTGTGGGCTCTTTACTGTAAGAGCAGTGAGACTATAGACTCTATACTGTAAGAGCAGTGAGACTATGGACTCTTTACTGTAAGAGCAGTGAGACTATGGACTCTTTACTGTAAGAGCAGTGAGACTATGGGCTCTTTACTGTAAGAGCAGTGAGACTATGGACTCTATACTGTAAGAGCAGTGAGACTATGGACTCTTTACTGTAAGAGCAGTGAGACTATGGACTCTTTACTGTAAGAGCAGTGAGACTATGGACTCTTTACTGTAAGAGCAGTGAGACTATGGACTCTTTACAGTAAGAGCAGTGAGACTATGGACTCTTTACTGTAAGAGCAGTGAGACTATGGACTCTTTACTGTAAGAGCAGTGAGACTATGGACTCTGTACTGTAAGAGCAGTGAGACTATGGACTCTATACTGTAAGAGCAGTGAGACTATGGACTCTTTACTGTAAGAGCAGTGAGACTATGGACTCTGTACTGTAAGAGCAGTGAGACTATGGACTCTTTACTGTAAGAGCAGTGAGACTATGGACTCTTTACTGTAAGAGCAGTGAGTTTATGGACTCTTTACTGTAAGAGCAGTGAGACTATGGACTCTATACTGTAAGAGCAGTGAGACTATGGACTCTTTACTGTAAGAGCAGTGAGACTATGGACTCTTTACTGTAAGAGCAGTGAGACTATGGGCTCTTTACTGTAAGAGCAGTGAGACTATGGACTCTATACTGTAAGAGCAGTGAGACTATGGACTCTTTACTGTAAGAGCAGTGAGACTATGGACTCTTTACTGTAAGAGCAGTGAGACTATGTACTCTATACTGTAAGAGCAGTGAGACTATGGACTCTTTACTGTAAGAGCAGTGAGACTATGGAATCTATACTGTAAGAGCAGTGAGACTATGGACTCTTTACTGTAAGAGCAGTGAGACTATGGACTCTTTACAGTAAGAGCAGTGAGACTATGGACTCTTTACTGTAAGAGCAGTGAGACTATGGACTCTATACTGTAAGAGCAGTGAGACTATGGACTCTTTACTGTAAGAGCAGTGAGACTATGGACTCTTTACAGTAAGAGCAGTGAGACTATGGACTCTTTACTGTAAGAGCAGTGAGACTATGGACTCTTTACTGTAAGAGCAGTGAGACTATTGACTCTTTACTGTAAGAGCAGTGAGACTATGGACTCTTTACTGTAAGAGCAGTGAGACTATGGACTCTTTACTGTAAGAGCAGTGAGACTATGGACTCTTTACTGTAAGAGCAGTGAGACTATGGACTCTTTACGGTAAGATCAGTGAGACTATGGACTCTATACTGTAAGAGCAGTGAGACTATGGACTCTTTACTGTAAGAGCAGTGAGACTATGGACTCTTTACTGTAAGAGCAGTGAGACTATGGACTCTTTACGGTAAGATCAGTGAGACTATGGACTCTTTACTGTAAGAGCAGTGAGACTATGGACTCTTTACTGTAAGAGCAGTGAGACTATGGACTCTTTACGGTAAAATCAGTGAGACTATGGACTCTTTACTGTAAGAGCAGTGAGACTATGGACTCTTTACTGTAAGAGCAGTGAGACTATGGACTCTTTACGGTAAGATCAGTGAGACTATGGACTCTTTACTGTAAGAGCAGTGAGACTATGGACTCTTTACAGTAAGAGCAGTGAGACTATGGACTCTTTACTGTAAGAGCAGTGAGACTATGGACTCTATACTGTAAGAGCAGTGAGACTATGGACTATTTACTGTAAGAGCAGTGAGACTATTGACTCTTTACTGTAAGAGCAGTGAGACTATGGACTCTTTACTGTAAGAGCAGTGAGACTATGGACTCTTTACTGTAAGAGCAGTGAGACTATGGACTCTACTGTAAGAGCAGTGAGACTATGGACTCTTTACTGTAAGAGCAGTGAGACTATGGACTCTTTACTGTAAGAGCAGTGAGACTATGGACTCTTTACGGTAAGATCAGTGAGACTATGGACTCTATACTGTAAGAGCAGTGAGACTATGGACTCTTTACTGTAAGAGCAGTGAGACTATGGACTCTTTACTGTAAGAGCAGTGAGACTATGGACTCTTTACGGTAAGATCAGTGAGACTATGGACTCTTTACTGTAAGAGCAGTGAGACTATGGACTCTTTACTGTAAGAGCAGTGAGACTATGGACTCTTTACGGTAAAATCAGTGAGACTATGGACTCTTTACTGTAAGAGCAGTGAGACTATGGACTCTTTACTGTAAGAGCAGTGAGACTATGGACTCTTTACGGTAAGATCAGTGAGACTATGGACTCTTTACTGTAAGAGCAGTGAGACTATGGACTTTACTGTAAGAGCAGTGAGACTATGGACTCTATACTGTAAGAGCAGTGAGACTATGGACTCTTTACTGTAAGAGCAGTGAGACTATGGACTCTATACTGTAAGAGCAGTGAGACTATGGACTCTTTACTGTAAGAGCAGTGAGACTATGGACTCTTTACGGTAAGATCAGTGAGACTATGGACTCTTTACTGTAAGAGCAGTGAGACTATGGACTCTTTACTGTAAGAGCAGTGAGACTATGGACTTTACTGTAAGAGCAGTGAGACTATGGACTCTATACTGTAAGAGCAGTGAGACTATGGACTCTTTACTGTAAGATCAGTGAGACTATGGACTCTTTACTGTAAGAGCAGTGAGACTATGGACTCTTTACTGTAAGAGCAGTGAGACTATGGACTCTATACTGTAAGAGCAGTGAGACTATGGACTCTTTACTGTAAGAGCAGTGAGACTATGGACTCTATACTGTAAGAACGGTGAGACTATGGAACTCTTTACTGTAAGAGCAGTGAGACTATGGACTCTTTACTGTAAGAGCAGTGAGACTATGGACTCTTTACTGTAAGAGCAGTGAGACTATGGACTCTTTACTGTAAGAGCAGTGAGACTACGGACTCTTTACTGTAAGAGCAGAGAGACTATGGACTCTTTACTGTAAGAGCAGTGAGACTATGGACTCTTTACTGTAAGAGCAGTGAGACTATGGACTCTTTACTGTAAGAGCAGTGAGTTTATGGACTCTTTACTGTAAGAGCAGTGAGACTATGGACTCTATACTGTAAGAGCAGTGAGACTATGGACTCTTTACTGTAAGAGCAGTGAGACTATGGGCTCTTTACTGTAAGAGCAGTGAGACTATGGACTCTATACTGTAGGAGCAGTGAGACTATGGACTCTATACTGTAAGAGCAGTGAGACTATGGACTCTTTAATGTAAGAGCAGTGAGACTATGGACTCTGTACTGTAAGAGCAGTGAGACTATGGACTCTTTACAGTAAGAGCAGTGAGACTATGGACTCTTTACTGTAAGAGCAGTGAGACTATGGACTCTTTACTGTAAGAGCAGTGAGACTATGGACTCTTTACTGTAAGAGCAGTGAGACTATGGACTCTTTACAGTAAGAGCAGTGAGACTATGGACTCTTTACTGTAAGAGCAGTGAGACTATGGACTCTATACTGTAAGAGCAGTGAGACTATGGACTATTTACTGTAAGAGCAGTGAGACTATGGACTCTTTACAGTAAGAGCAGTGAGACTATGGACTCTTTACAGTAAGAGCAGTGAGACTATGGACTCTTTACTGTAAGAGCAGTGAGACTATGGACTCTTTACTGTAAGAGCAGTGAGACTATGGACTCTTTACTGTAAGAGCAGTGAGACTATGGACTCTTTACAGTAAGAGCAGTGAGACTATGGACTCTTTACAGTAAGAGCAGTGAGACTATGGACTCTTTACTGTAAGAGCAGTGAGACTATGGACTCTATACTGTAAGAGCAGTGAGACTATGGACTCTTTACTGTAAGAGCAGTGAGACTATGGACTCTTTACAGTAAGAGCAGTGAGACTATGGACTCTTTACTGTAAGAGCAGTGAGACTATGGACTCTTTACTGTAAGAGCAGTGAGACTATGGACTCTTTACTGTAAGAGCAGAGAGACTATGGACTCTATACTGTAAGAGCAGTGAGACTATGGACTCTATACTGTTAGAGCAGTGAGACTATGGACTCTTTACTGTAAGAGCAGTGAGACTATGGACTCTGTACTGTAAGAGCAGTGAGACTATGGACTCTTTACTGTAAGAGCAGTGAGACTATGGACTCTTTACTGTAAGAGCAGTGAGTTTATGGACTCTTTACTGTAAGAGCAGTGAGACTATGGACTCTATACTGTAAGAGCAGTGAGACTATGGACTCTTTACTGTAAGAGCAGTGAGACTATGGACTCTTTACTGTAAGAGCAGTGAGACTATGGGCTCTTTACTGTAAGAGCAGTGAGACTATGGACTCTATACTGTAAGAGCAGTGAGACTATGGACTCTTTACTGTAAGAGCAGTGAGACTATGGACTCTTTACTGTAAGAGCAGTGAGACTATGGACTCTATACTGTAAGAGCAGTGAGACTATGGACTCTTTACTGTAAGAGCAGTGAGACTATGGACTCTATACTGTAAGAGCAGTGAGACTATGGACTCTTTACAGTAAGAGCAGTGAGACTATGGACTCTTTACTGTAAGAGCAGTGAGACTATGGACTCTATACTGTAAGAGCAGTGAGACTATGGACTATTTACTGTAAGAGCAGTGAGACTATTGACTCTTTACTGTAAGAGCAGTGAGACTATGGACTCTTTACTGTAAGAGCAGTGAGACTATGGACTCTTTACTGTAAGAGCAGTGAGACTATGGACTCTACTGTAAGAGCAGTGAGACTATGGACTCTACTGTAAGAGCAGTGAGACTATGGACTCTTTACTGTAGGAGCAGTGAGACTATGGACTCTTTACTGTAAGAGCAGTGAGACTATGGACTCTTTACGGTAAGATCAGTGAGACTATGGACTCTATACTGTAAGAGCAGTGAGACTATGGACTCTTTACTGTAAGAGCAGTGAGACTATGGACTCTTTACTGTAAGAGCAGTGAGACTATGGACTCTTTACGGTAAGATCAGTGAGACTATGGACTCTTTACTGTAAGAGCAGTGAGACTATGGACTCTTTACTGTAAGAGCAGTGAGACTATGGACTCTTTACGGTAAAATCAGTGAGACTATGGACTCTTTACTGTAAGAGCAGTGAGACTATGGACTCTTTACGGTAAGATCAGTGAGACTATGGACTCTTTACTGTAAGAGCAGTGAGACTATGGACTTTACTGTAAGAGCAGTGAGACTATGGACTCTATACTGTAAGAGCAGTGAGACTATGAACTCTTTACTGTAAGAGCAGTGAGACTATGGACTCTATACTGTAAGAGCAGTGAGACTATGGACTCTTTACTGTAAGAGCAGTGAGACTATGGACTCTGTACTGTAAGAGCAGTGAGACTATGGACTCTTTACTGTAAGAGCAGTGAGACTATGGACTCTGTACTGTAAGAGCAGTGAGACTATGGACTCTTTACTGTAAGAGCAGTGAGACTATGGACTCTTTACTGTAAGAGCAGTGAGTTTATGGACTCTTTACTGTAAGAGCAGTGAGACTATGGACTCTATACTGTAAGAGCAGTGAGACTATGGACTCTTTACTGTAAGAGCAGTGAGACTATGGACTTTACTGTAAGAGCAGTGAGACTATGGACTCTTTACTGTAAGAGCAGTGAGACTATGGACTCTTTACTGTAAGAGCAGTGAGACTATGGACTCTTTACTGTAAGAGCAGTGAGACTACGGACTCTTTACTGTAAGAGCAGTGAGACTATGGACTCTTTAATGTAAGAGCAGTGAGACTATGGACTCTTTACTGTAAGAGCAGTGAGACTATGGACTCTTTACGGTAAGATCAGTGAGACTATGGACTCTTTACTGTAAGAGCAGTGAGACTATGGACTTTACTGTAAGAGCAGTGAGACTATGGACTCTATACTGTAAGAGCAGTGAGACTATGGACTCTTTACTGTAAGAGCAGTGAGACTATGGACTCTATACTGTAAGAGCAGTGAGACTATGGACTCTTTACTGTAAGAGCAGTGAGACTATGGACTCTTTACGGTAAGATCAGTGAGACTATGGACTCTTTACTGTAAGAGCAGTGAGACTATGGACTCTTTACTGTAAGAGCAGTGAGACTATGGACTTTACTGTAAGAGCAGTGAGACTATGGACTCTATACTGTAAGAGCAGTGAGACTATGGACTCTTTACTGTAAGATCAGTGAGACTATGGACTCTTTACTGTAAGAGCAGTGAGACTATGGACTCTTTACTGTAAGAGCAGTGAGACTATGGACTCTATACTGTAAGAGCAGTGAGACTATGGACTCTTTACTGTAAGAGCAGTGAGACTATGGACTCTATACTGTAAGAACGGTGAGACTATGGAACTCTTTACTGTAAGAGCAGTGAGACTATGGACTCTTTACTGTAAGAGCAGTGAGACTATGGACTCTTTACTGTAAGAGCAGTGAGACTATGGACTCTTTACTGTAAGAGCAGTGAGACTACGGACTCTTTACTGTAAGAGCAGAGAGACTATGGACTCTTTACTGTAAGAGCAGTGAGACTATGGACTCTTTACTGTAAGAGCAGTGAGACTATGGACTCTTTACTGTAAGAGCAGTGAGTTTATGGACTCTTTACTGTAAGAGCAGTGAGACTATGGACTCTATACTGTAAGAGCAGTGAGACTATGGACTCTTTACTGTAAGAGCAGTGAGACTATGGGCTCTTTACTGTAAGAGCAGTGAGACTATGGACTCTATACTGTAGGAGCAGTGAGACTATGGACTCTATACTGTAAGAGCAGTGAGACTATGGACTCTTTAATGTAAGAGCAGTGAGACTATGGACTCTGTACTGTAAGAGCAGTGAGACTATGGACTCTTTACAGTAAGAGCAGTGAGACTATGGACTCTTTACTGTAAGAGCAGTGAGACTATGGACTCTTTACTGTAAGAGCAGTGAGACTATGGACTCTTTACTGTAAGAGCAGTGAGACTATGGACTCTTTACAGTAAGAGCAGTGAGACTATGGACTCTTTACTGTAAGAGCAGTGAGACTATGGACTCTATACTGTAAGAGCAGTGAGACTATGGACTATTTACTGTAAGAGCAGTGAGACTATGGACTCTTTACAGTAAGAGCAGTGAGACTATGGACTCTTTACAGTAAGAGCAGTGAGACTATGGACTCTTTACTGTAAGAGCAGTGAGACTATGGACTCTTTACTGTAAGAGCAGTGAGACTATGGACTCTTTACTGTAAGAGCAGTGAGACTATGGACTCTTTACAGTAAGAGCAGTGAGACTATGGACTCTTTACAGTAAGAGCAGTGAGACTATGGACTCTTTACTGTAAGAGCAGTGAGACTATGGACTCTATACTGTAAGAGCAGTGAGACTATGGACTCTTTACTGTAAGAGCAGTGAGACTATGGACTCTTTACAGTAAGAGCAGTGAGACTATGGACTCTTTACTGTAAGAGCAGTGAGACTATGGACTCTTTACTGTAAGAGCAGTGAGACTATGGACTCTTTACTGTAAGAGCAGAGAGACTATGGACTCTATACTGTAAGAGCAGTGAGACTATGGACTCTATACTGTTAGAGCAGTGAGACTATGGACTCTTTACTGTAAGAGCAGTGAGACTATGGACTCTGTACTGTAAGAGCAGTGAGACTATGGACTCTTTACTGTAAGAGCAGTGAGACTATGGACTCTTTACTGTAAGAGCAGTGAGTTTATGGACTCTTTACTGTAAGAGCAGTGAGACTATGGACTCTATACTGTAAGAGCAGTGAGACTATGGACTCTTTACTGTAAGAGCAGTGAGACTATGGACTCTTTACTGTAAGAGCAGTGAGACTATGGGCTCTTTACTGTAAGAGCAGTGAGACTATGGACTCTATACTGTAAGAGCAGTGAGACTATGGACTCTTTACTGTAAGAGCAGTGAGACTATGGACTCTTTACTGTAAGAGCAGTGAGACTATGGACTCTATACTGTAAGAGCAGTGAGACTATGGACTCTTTACTGTAAGAGCAGTGAGACTATGGACTCTATACTGTAAGAGCAGTGAGACTATGGACTCTTTACTGTAAGAGCAGTGAGACTATGGACTCTTTACAGTAAGAGCAGTGAGACTATGGACTCTTTACTGTAAGAGCAGTGAGACTATGGACTCTATACTGTAAGAGCAGTGAGACTATGGACTATTTACTGTAAGAGCAGTGAGACTATTGACTCTTTACTGTAAGAGCAGTGAGACTATGGACTCTTTACTGTAAGAGCAGTGAGACTATGGACTCTTTACTGTAAGAGCAGTGAGACTATGGACTCTACTGTAAGAGCAGTGAGACTATGGACTCTACTGTAAGAGCAGTGAGACTATGGACTCTTTACTGTAGGAGCAGTGAGACTATGGACTCTTTACTGTAAGAGCAGTGAGACTATGGACTCTTTACGGTAAGATCAGTGAGACTATGGACTCTATACTGTAAGAGCAGTGAGACTATGGACTCTTTACTGTAAGAGCAGTGAGACTATGGACTCTTTACTGTAAGAGCAGTGAGACTATGGACTCTTTACGGTAAGATCAGTGAGACTATGGACTCTTTACTGTAAGAGCAGTGAGACTATGGACTCTTTACTGTAAGAGCAGTGAGACTATGGACTCTTTACGGTAAAATCAGTGAGACTATGGACTCTTTACTGTAAGAGCAGTGAGACTATGGACTCTTTACGGTAAGATCAGTGAGACTATGGACTCTTTACTGTAAGAGCAGTGAGACTATGGACTTTACTGTAAGAGCAGTGAGACTATGGACTCTATACTGTAAGAGCAGTGAGACTATGAACTCTTTACTGTAAGAGCAGTGAGACTATGGACTCTATACTGTAAGAGCAGTGAGACTATGGACTCTTTACTGTAAGAGCAGTGAGACTATGGACTCTGTACTGTAAGAGCAGTGAGACTATGGACTCTTTACTGTAAGAGCAGTGAGACTATGGACTCTGTACTGTAAGAGCAGTGAGACTATGGACTCTTTACTGTAAGAGCAGTGAGACTATGGACTCTTTACTGTAAGAGCAGTGAGTTTATGGACTCTTTACTGTAAGAGCAGTGAGACTATGGACTCTATACTGTAAGAGCAGTGAGACTATGGACTCTTTACTGTAAGAGCAGTGAGACTATGGACTTTACTGTAAGAGCAGTGAGACTATGGACTCTTTACTGTAAGAGCAGTGAGACTATGGACTCTTTACTGTAAGAGCAGTGAGACTATGGACTCTTTACTGTAAGAGCAGTGAGACTACGGACTCTTTACTGTAAGAGCAGTGAGACTATGGACTCTTTAATGTAAGAGCAGTGAGACTATGGACTCTTTACTGTAAGAGCAGTGAGACTATGGACTCTATACTGTAAGAGCAGTGAGACTATGGACTCTTTACTGTAAGAGCAGTGAGACTATGGACTCTATACTGTAAGAACGGTGAGACTATGGAACTCTTTACTGTAAGAGCAGTGAGACTATGGACTCTTTACTGTAAGAGCAGTGAGACTATGGACTCTTTACTGTAAGAGCAGGGAGACTATGGACTCTTTACTGTAAGAGCAGGGAGACTATGGACTCTGTACTGTAAGAGCAGTGAGACTATGGACTCTTTATTGTAAGAGCAGTGAGACTATGGACTCTATACTGTAAGAGCAGTGAGACTATGGACTCTTTACTGTAAGAGCAGTGAGACTATGGACTCTTTACTGTAAGAGCAGTGAGACTATGGACTCTTTACTGTAAGAGCAGTGAGACTATGGACTCTTTACTGTAAGAGCAGTGAGACTATGGACTCTGTACTGTAAGAGCAGTGAGACTATGGACTCTTTACTGTAAGAGCAGTGAGACTATGGACTCTGTACTGTAAGAGCAGTGAGACTATGGACTCTTTACTGTAAGAGCAGTGAGACTATGGACTCTTTACTGTAAGAGCAGTGAGTTTATGGACTCTTTACTGTAAGAGCAGTGAGACTATGGACTCTATACTGTAAGAGCAGTGAGACTATGGACTCTTTACTGTAAGAGCAGTGAGACTATGGACTTTACTGTAAGAGCAGTGAGACTATGGACTCTTTACTGTAAGAGCAGTGAGACTATGGACTCTTTACTGTAAGAGCAGTGAGACTATGGACTCTTTACTGTAAGAGCAGTGAGACTACGGACTCTTTACTGTAAGAGCAGTGAGACTATGGACTCTTTAATGTAAGAGCAGTGAGACTATGGACTCTTTACTGTAAGAGCAGTGAGACTATGGACTCTATACTGTAAGAGCAGTGAGACTATGGACTCTTTACTGTAAGAGCAGTGAGACTATGGACTCTATACTGTAAGAACGGTGAGACTATGGAACTCTTTACTGTAAGAGCAGTGAGACTATGGACTCTTTACTGTAAGAGCAGTGAGACTATGGACTCTTTACTGTAAGAGCAGGGAGACTATGGACTCTATACTGTAAGAGCAGTGAGACTATGGACTCTTTACTGTAAGAGCAGGGAGACTATGGACTCTGTACTGTAAGAGCAGTGAGACTATGGACTCTTTACTGTAAGAGCAGTAAGACTATGGACTCTATACTGTAAGAGCAGTGAGACTATGGACTCTTTACTGTAAGAGCAGTGAGACTATGGACTCTTTACTGTAAGAGCAGTGAGACTACGGACTCTTTACTGTAAGAGCAGAGAGACTATGGACTCTTTACTGTAAGAGCAGTGAGACTATGGACTCTTTACTGTAAGAGCAGTGAGACTATGGACTCTTTACTGTAAGAGCAGTGAGTTTATGGACTCTTTACTGTAAGAGCAGTGAGACTATGGACTCTATACTGTAAGAGCAGTGAGACTTGACCATTATATCGGTAAGAGGCAGTGAGACTATGGACTCTTTACTGTAAGAGCAGTGAGACTATATGGGCCCCTCTTACTGTAATGAGCAGTGAGACTATGGACTCTTAGCTGTAGGAGCAGTGAGACTATGTACTCTTACTGTAAGAGCAGTGGAGACTATGGACTCTTTACTGTAAGAGCAGTGGGAGACTAATGGACTCTTTACTGTAGAGCAGTGAGACTATGGACTCTTTACTGTAAGAGCAGTGGTGACTATGGAATCTTTACAGTAAGAGCAGTGAGACTATGGACTCTTTACTGTAAGAGCAGTGAGACTATGGACTCTTACAGTAAGAGCAGTGAGACTATGACTCTGTACTGTAAGAGCAGTGAGACTATGGGACTCTTTACTGTAAGAGCAGTGAGACTATGGGACTCTTAACTGTAAGAGCAGTGAGACTATGGACTCTTTACTGTAAGAGCAGTGAGACTATGGACTCTTTACTGTAAGAGCAGTGAGACTATGGACTCTTTACTGTAAGAGCAGTGAGACTATGGACTCTTTACTGTAAGAGCAGTGAGACTATGGACTCTTTACTGTAAGAGCAGTGAGACTATGGACTCTTTACTGTAAGAGCAGTGAGACTATGGACTCTTTACTGTAAGAGCAGTGAGACTATGGACTCTTTACTGTAAGAGCAGTGAGACTATGGACTCTTTACTGTAAGAGCAGTGAGACTATGGACTCTTTACTGTAAGAGCAGTGAGACTATGGACTCTTTACTGTAAGAGCAGTGAGACTATGGACTCTTTACTGTAAGAGCAGTGAGACTATGGACTCTTTACTGTAAGAGCAGTGAGACTATGGACTCTTTACTGTAAGAGCAGTGAGACTATGGACTCTTTACTGTAAGAGCAGTGAGACTATGGACTCTTTACTGTAAGAGCAGTGAGACTATGGACTCTTTACTGTAAGAGCAGTGAGACTATGGACTCTTTACTGTAAGAGCAGTGAGACTATGGACTCTATACTGTAAGAGCAGTGAGACTATGGACTCTATACTGTAAGAGCAGTGAGACTATGGACTCTTTACTGTAAGAGCAGTGAGACTATGGACTCTTTACTGTAAGAGCAGTGAGACTATGGACTCTATACTGTAAGAGCAGTGAGACTATGGACTCTTTACTGTAAGAGCAGTGAGACTATGGACTCTTTACTGTAAGAGCAGTGAGACTATGGACTCTTTACTGTAAGAGCAGTGAGACTATGGACTCTATACTGTAAGAGCAGTGAGACTATGGACTCTATACTGTAAGAGCAGTGAGACTATGGACTCTTTACTGTAAGAGCAGTGAGACTATGGACTCTTTACTGTAAGAGCAGTGAGACTATGGACTCTTTACTGTAAGAGCAGTGAGACTATGGACTCTATACTGTAAGAGCAGTGAGACTATGGACTCTTTACTGTAAGAGCAGTGAGACTATGGACTCTTTACTGTAAGAGCAGTGAGACTATGGACTCTTTACTGTAAGAGCAGTGAGACTATGGACTCTTTACTGTAAGAGCAGTGAGACTATGGACTCTTTACTGTAAGAGCAGTGAGACTATGGACTCTTTACTGTAAGAGCAGTGAGACTATGGACTCTTTACTGTAAGAGCAGTGAGACTATGGACTCTTTACTGTAAGAGCAGTGAGACTATGGACTCTTTACTGTAAGAGCAGTGAGACTATGGACTCTATACTGTAAGAGCAGTGAGACTATGGACTCTATACTGTAAGAGCAGTGAGACTATGGACTCTTTACTGTAAGAGCAGTGAGACTATGGACTCTTTACTGTAAGAGCAGTGAGACTATGGACTCTTACTGTAAGAGCAGTGAGACTATGGACTCTATACTGTAAGAGCAGTGAGACTATGGACTCTTTACTGTAAGAGCAGTGAGACTATGGACTCTTTACTGTAAGAGCAGTGAGACTATGGACTCTTTACTGTAAGAGCAGTGAGACTATGGACTCTTTACTGTAAGAGCAGTGAGACTATGGACTCTTTACTGTAAGAGCAGTGAGACTATGGACTCTTTACTGTAAGAGCAGTGAGACTATGGACTCTTTACTGTAAGAGCAGTGAGACTATGGACTCTTTACTGTAAGAGCAGTGAGACTATGGACTCTTTACTGTAAGAGCAGTGAGACTATGGACTCTTTACTGTAAGAGCAGTGAGACTATGGACTCTTTACTGTAAGAGCAGTGAGACTATGGACTCTTTACTGTAAGAGCAGTGAGACTATGGACTCTTTACTGTAAGAGCAGTGAGACTATGGACTCTTTACTGTAAGAGCAGTGAGACTATGGACTCTTTACTGTAAGAGCAGTGAGACTATGGACTCTTTACTGTAAGAGCAGTGAGACTATGGACTCTTTACTGTAAGAGCAGTGAGACTATGGACTCTTTACTGTAAGAGCAGTGAGACTATGGACTCTTTACTGTAAGAGCAGTGAGACTATGGACTCTTTACTGTAAGAGCAGTGAGACTATGGACTCTTTACTGTAAGAGCAGTGAGACTATGGACTCTTTACTGTAAGAGCAGTGAGACTATGGACTCTTTACTGTAAGAGCAGTGAGACTATGGACTCTTTACTGTAAGAGCAGTGAGACTATGGACTCTTTACTGTAAGAGCAGTGAGACTATGGACTCTTTACTGTAAGAGCAGTGAGACTATGGACTCTTTACTGTAAGAGCAGTGAGACTATGGACTCTATACTGTAAGAGCAGTGAGACTATGGACTCTTTACTGTAAGAGCAGTGAGACTATGGACTCTTTACTGTAAGAGCAGTGAGACTATGGACTCTATACTGTAAGAGCAGTGAGACTATGGACTCTTTACTGTAAGAGCAGTGAGACTATGGACTCTTTACTGTAAGAGCAGTGAGACTATGGACTCTTTACTGTAAGAGCAGTGAGACTATGGACTCTTTACTGTAAGAGCAGTGAGACTATGGACTCTTTACTGTAAGAGCAGTGAGACTATGGACTCTATACTGTAAGAGCAGTGAGACTATGGACTCTTTACTGTAAGAGCAGTGAGACTATGGACTCTTTACTGTAAGAGCAGTGAGACTATGGACTCTATACTGTAAGAGCAGTGAGACTATGGACTCTTTACTGTAAGAGCAGTGAGACTATGGACTCTTTACTGTAAGAGCAGTGAGACTATGGACTCTTTACTGTAAGAGCAGTGAGACTATGGACTCTTTACTGTAAGAGCAGTGAGACTATGGACTCTTTACTGTAAGAGCAGTGAGACTATGGACTCTTTACTGTAAGAGCAGTGAGACTATGGACTCTTTACTGTAAGAGCAGTGAGACTATGGACTCTTTACTGTAAGAGCAGTGAGACTATGGACTCTTTACTGTAAGAGCAGTGAGACTATGGACTCTTTACTGTAAGAGCAGTGAGACTATGGACTCTTTACTGTAAGAGCAGTGAGACTATGGACTCTTTACTGTAAGAGCAGTGAGACTATGGACTCTTTACTGTAAGAGCAGTGAGACTATGGACTCTTTACTGTAAGAGCAGTGAGACTATGGACTCTTTACTGTAAGAGCAGTGAGACTATGGACTCTTTACTGTAAGAGCAGTGAGACTATGGACTCTTTACTGTAAGAGCAGTGAGACTATGGACTCTTTACTGTAAGAGCAGTGAGACTATGGACTCTTTACTGTAAGAGCAGTGAGACTATGGACTCTTTACTGTAAGAGCAGTGAGACTATGGACTCTTTACTGTAAGAGCAGTGAGACTATGGACTCTTTACTGTAAGAGCAGTGAGACTATGGACTCTTTACTGTAAGAGCAGTGAGACTATGGACTCTTTACTGTAAGAGCAGTGAGACTATGGACTCTTTACTGTAAGAGCAGTGAGACTATGGACTCTTTACTGTAAGAGCAGTGAGACTATGGACTCTTTACTGTAAGAGCAGTGAGACTATGGACTCTTTACTGTAAGAGCAGTGAGACTATGGACTCTTTACTGTAAGAGCAGTGAGACTATGGACTCTTTACTGTAAGAGCAGTGAGACTATGGACTCTTTACTGTAAGAGCAGTGAGACTATGGACTCTTTACTGTAAGAGCAGTGAGACTATGGACTCTTTACTGTAAGAGCAGTGAGACTATGGACTCTTTACTGTAAGAGCAGTGAGACTATGGACTCTTTACTGTAAGAGCAGTGAGACTATGGACTCTTTACTGTAAGAGCAGTGAGACTATGGACTCTTTACTGTAAGAGCAGTGAGACTATGGACTCTTTACTGTAAGAGCAGTGAGACTATGGACTCTTTACTGTAAGAGCAGTGAGACTATGGACTCTTTACTGTAAGAGCAGTGAGACTATGGACTCTTTACTGTAAGAGCAGTGAGACTATGGACTCTTTACTGTAAGAGCAGTGAGACTATGGACTCTATACTGTAAGAGCAGTGAGACTATGGACTCTTTACTGTAAGAGCAGTGAGACTATGGACTCTTTACTGTAAGAGCAGTGAGACTATGGACTCTTTACTGTAAGAGCAGTGAGACTATGGACTCTTTACGGTAAGAGCAGTGAGACTATGGACTCTTTACTGTAAGAGCAGTGAGACTATGGACTCTTTACTGTAAGAGCAGTGAGACTATGGACTCTATACTGTAAGAGCAGTGAGACTATGGACTCTTTACTGTAAGAGCAGTGAGACTATGGACTCTTTACTGTAAGAGCAGTGAGACTATGGACTCTTTACTGTAAGAGCAGTGAGACTATGGACTCTTTACTGTAAGAGCAGTGAGACTATGGACTCTTTACTGTAAGAGCAGTGAGACTATGGACTCTTTACTGTAAGAGCAGTGAGACTATGGACTCTTTACTGTAAGAGCAGTGAGACTATGGACTCTTTACTGTAAGAGCAGTGAGACTATGGACTCTTTACTGTAAGAGCAGTGAGACTATGGACTCTTTACTGTAAGAGCAGTGAGACTATGGACTCTTTACTGTAAGAGCAGTGAGACTATGGACTCTTTACTGTAAGAGCAGTGAGACTATGGACTCTTTACTGTAAGAGCAGTGAGACTATGGACTCTTTACTGTAAGAGCAGTGAGACTATGGACTCTTTACTGTAAGAGCAGTGAGACTATGGACTCTTTACTGTAAGAGCAGTGAGACTATGGACTCTTTACTGTAAGAGCAGTGAGACTATGGACTCTTTACTGTAAGAGCAGTGAGACTATGGACTCTTTACTGTAAGAGCAGTGAGACTATGGACTCTTTACTGTAAGAGCAGTGAGACTATGGACTCTTTACTGTAAGAGCAGTGAGACTATGGACTCTTTACTGTAAGAGCAGTGAGACTATGGACTCTTTACTGTAAGAGCAGTGAGACTATGGACTCTTTACTGTAAGAGCAGTGAGACTATGGACTCTTTACTGTAAGAGCAGTGAGACTATGGACTCTTTACTGTAAGAGCAGTGAGACTATGGACTCTTTACTGTAAGAGCAGTGAGACTATGGACTCTATACTGTAAGAGCAGTGAGACTATGGACTCTTTACTGTAAGAGCAGTGAGACTATGGACTCTTTACTGTAAGAGCAGTGAGACTATGGACTCTTTACTGTAAGAGCAGTGAGACTATGGACTCTTTACTGTAAGAGCAGTGAGACTATGGACTCTTTACTGTAAGAGCAGTGAGACTATGGACTCTATACTGTAAGAGCAGTGAGACTATGGACTCTTTACTGTAAGAGCAGTGAGACTATGGACTCTTTACTGTAAGAGCAGTGAGACTATGGACTCTTTACTGTAAGAGCAGTGAGACTATGGACTCTTTACTGTAAGAGCAGTGAGACTATGGACTCTTTACTGTAAGAGCAGTGAGACTATGGACTCTTTACTGTAAGAGCAGTGAGACTATGGACTCTTTACTGTAAGAGCAGTGAGACTATGGACTCTTTACTGTAAGAGCAGTGAGACTATGGACTCTTTACTGTAAGAGCAGTGAGACTATGGACTCTTTACTGTAAGAGCAGTGAGACTATGGACTCTTTACTGTAAGAGCAGTGAGACTATGGACTCTTTACTGTAAGAGCAGTGAGACTATGGACTCTATACTGTAAGAGCAGTGAGACTATGGACTCTTTACTGTAAGAGCAGTGAGACTATGGACTCTTTACTGTAAGAGCAGTGAGACTATGGACTCTTTACTGTAAGAGCAGTGAGACTATGGACTCTTTACTGTAAGAGCAGTGAGACTATGGACTCTTTACTGTAAGAGCAGTGAGACTATGGACTCTTTACTGTAAGAGCAGTGAGACTATGGACTCTTTACTGTAAGAGCAGTGAGACTATGGACTCTTTACTGTAAGAGCAGTGAGACTATGGACTCTTTACTGTAAGAGCAGTGAGACTATGGACTCTTTACTGTAAGAGCAGTGAGACTATGGACTCTTTACTGTAAGAGCAGTGAGACTATGGACTCTTTACTGTAAGAGCAGTGAGACTATGGACTCTTTACTGTAAGAGCAGTGAGACTATGGACTCTTTACTGTAAGAGCAGTGAGACTATGGACTCTTTACTGTAAGAGCAGTGAGACTATGGACTCTTTACTGTAAGAGCAGTGAGACTATGGACTCTTTACTGTAAGAGCAGTGAGACTATGGACTCTTTACTGTAAGAGCAGTGAGACTATGGACTCTTTACTGTAAGAGCAGTGAGACTATGGACTCTTTACTGTAAGAGCAGTGAGACTATGGACTCTTTACTGTAAGAGCAGTGAGACTATGGACTCTTTACTGTAAGAGCAGTGAGACTATGGACTCTTACTGTAAGAGCAGTGAGACTATGGACTCTTTACTGTAAGAGCAGTGAGACTATGGACTCTTTACTGTAAGAGCAGTGAGACTATGGACTCTTTACTGTAAGAGCAGTGAGACTATGGACTCTTTACTGTAAGAGCAGTGAGACTATGGACTCTATACTGTAAGAGCAGTGAGACTATGGACTCTATACTGTAAGAGCAGTGAGACTATGGACTCTTTACTGTAAGAGCAGTGAGACTATGGACTCTTTACTGTAAGAGCAGTGAGACTATGGACTCTTTACTGTAAGAGCAGTGAGACTATGGACTCTTTACTGTAAGAGCAGTGAGACTATGGACTCTATACTGTAAGAGCAGTGAGACTATGGACTCTTTACTGTAAGAGCAGTGAGACTATGGACACTTTACTGTAAGAGCAGTGAGACTATGGACTCTTTACTGTAAGAGCAGTGAGACTATGGACTCTATACTGTAAGAGCAGTGAGACTATGGACTCTTTACTGTAAGAGCAGTGAGACTATGGACTCTATACTGTAAGAGCAGTGAGACTATGGACTCTATACTGTAAGAGCAGTGAGACTATGGACTCTTTACTGTAAGAGCAGTGAGACTATGGACTCTATACTGTAAGAGCAGTGAGACTATGGACTCTTTACTGTAAGAGCAGTGAGACTATGGACTCTATACTGTAAGAGCAGTGAGACTATGGACTCTTTACTGTAAGAGCAGTGAGACTATGGACTCTTTACTGTAAGAGCAGTGAGACTATGGACTCTTTACTGTAAGAGCAGTGAGACTATGGACTCTTTACTGTAAGAGCAGTGAGACTATGGACTCTTTACTGTAAGAGCAGTGAGACTATGGACTCTTTACTGTAAGAGCAGTGAGACTATGGACTCTTTACTGTAAGAGCAGTGAGACTATGGACTCTTTACTGTAAGAGCAGTGAGACTATGGACTCTATACTGTAAGAGCAGTGAGACTATGGACTCTTTACTGTAAGAGCAGTGAGACTATGGACTCTTTACTGTAAGAGCAGTGAGACTATGGACTCTATACTGTAAGAGCAGTGAGACTATGGACTCTTTACTGTAAGAGCAGTGAGACTATGGACTCTTTACTGTAAGAGCAGTGAGACTATGGACTCTTTACTGTAAGAGCAGTGAGACTATGGACTCTTTACTGTAAGAGCAGTGAGACTATGGACTCTTTACTGTAAGAGCAGTGAGACTATGGACTCTTTACTGTAAGAGCAGTGAGACTATGGACTCTTTACTGTAAGAGCAGTGAGACTATGGACTCTTTACTGTAAGAGCAGTGAGACTATGGACTCTTTACTGTAAGAGCAGTGAGACTATGGACTCTTTACTGTAAGAGCAGTGAGACTATGGACTCTTTACTGTAAGAGCAGTGAGACTATGGACTCTTTACTGTAAGAGCAGTGAGACTATGGACTCTTTACTGTAAGAGCAGTGAGACTATGGACTCTTTACTGTAAGAGCAGTGAGACTATGGACTCTTTACTGTAAGAGCAGTGAGACTATGGACTCTTTACTGTAAGAGCAGTGAGACTATGGACTCTTTACTGTAAGAGCAGTGAGACTATGGACTCTTTACTGTAAGAGCAGTGAGACTATGGACTCTTTACTGTAAGAGCAGTGAGACTATGGACTCTTTACTGTAAGAGCAGTGAGACTATGGACTCTTTACTGTAAGAGCAGTGAGACTATGGACTCTTTACTGTAAGAGCAGTGAGACTATGGACTCTTTACTGTAAGAGCAGTGAGACTATGGACTCTTTACTGTAAGAGCAGTGAGACTATGGACTCTTTACTGTAAGAGCAGTGAGACTATGGACTCTTTACTGTAAGAGCAGTGAGACTATGGACTCTTTACTGTAAGAGCAGTGAGACTATGGACTCTTTACTGTAAGAGCAGTGAGACTATGGACTCTTTACTGTAAGAGCAGTGAGACTATGGACTCTTTACTGTAAGAGCAGTGAGACTATGGACTCTTTACTGTAAGAGCAGTGAGACTATGGACTCTTTACTGTAAGAGCAGTGAGACTATGGACTCTTTACTGTAAGAGCAGTGAGACTATGGACTCTATACTGTAAGAGCAGTGAGACTATGGACTCTTTACTGTAAGAGCAGTGAGACTATGGACTCTTTACTGTAAGAGCAGTGAGACTATGGACTCTATACTGTAAGAGCAGTGAGACTATGGACTCTTTACTGTAAGAGCAGTGAGACTATGGACTCTTTACTGTAAGAGCAGTGAGACTATGGACTCTTTACTGTAAGAGCAGTGAGACTATGGACTCTATACTGTAAGAGCAGTGAGACTATGGACTCTTTACTGTAAGAGCAGTGAGACTATGGACTCTTTACTGTAAGAGCAGTGAGACTATGGACTCTTTACTGTAAGAGCAGTGAGACTATGGACTCTATACTGTAAGAGCAGTGAGACTATGGACTCTTTACTGTAAGAGCAGTGAGACTATGGACTCTTTACTGTAAGAGCAGTGAGACTATGGACTCTATACTGTAAGAGCAGTGAGACTATGGACTCTTTACTGTAAGAGCAGTGAGACTATGGACTCTTTACTGTAAGAGCAGTGAGACTATGGACTCTTTACTGTAAGAGCAGTGAGACTATGGACTCTTTACTGTAAGAGCAGTGAGACTATGGACTCTTTACTGTAAGAGCAGTGAGACTATGGACTCTTACTGTAAGAGCAGTGAGACTATGGACTCTTTACTGTAAGAGCAGTGAGACTATGGACTCTTTACTGTAAGAGCAGTGAGACTATGGACTCTATACTGTAAGAGCAGTGAGACTATGGACTCTTTACTGTAAGAGCAGTGAGACTATGGACTCTTTACTGTAAGAGCAGTGAGACTATGGGCTCTTTACTGTAAGAGCAGTGAGACTATGGACTCTATACTGTAAGAGCAGTGAGACTATGGACTATATACTGTAAGAGCAGTGAGACTATGGACTCTTTACTGTAAGAGCAGTGAGACTATGGGCTCTTTACTGTAAGAGCAGTGAGACTATGGACTCTATACTGTAAGAGCAGTGAGACTATGGACTATATACTGTAAGAGCAGTGAGACTATGGACTCTATACTGTAAGAGCAGTGAGACTATGGACTCTATACTGTAAGAGCAGTGAGACTATGGACTCTTTACTGTAAGAGCAGTGAGACTATGGACTCTATACTGTAAGAGCAGTGAGACTATGGGCTCTTTACTGTAAGAGCAGTGAGACTATGGACTCTATACTGTAAGAGCAGTGAGACTATGGACTCTTTACTGTAAGAGCAGTGAGACTATGGACTCTATACTGTAAGAGCAGTGAGACTATGGACTCTATACTGTAAGAGCAGTGAGACTATGGACACTTTACTGTAAGAGCAGTGAGACTATGGGCTCTTCACTGTAAGAGCAGTGAGACTATAGACTATATACTGTAAGAGCAGTGAGACTATGGACTCTCTACTGTAAGAGCAGTGAGACTATGGACTCTTTACGGTAAGAGCAGTGAGACTATGGACTCTGTACTGTAAGAGCAGTGAGACTATGGACTCTTTACTGTAAGAGCAGTGAGACTATGGACTCTTTACTGTAAGAGCAGTGAGACTATGGACTCTATACTGTAAGAGCAGTGAGACTATGGACTCTTTACTGTAAGAGCAGTGAGACTATGGACTCTTTACTGTAAGAGCAGTGAGACTATGGACTCTTTACTGTAAGAGCAGTGAGACTATGGACTCTATACTGTAAGAGCAGTGAGACTATGGACTCTTTACTGTAAGAGCAGTGAGACTATGGACTCTTTACTGTAAGAGCAGTGAGACTATGGGCTCTTTACTGTAAGAGCAGTGAGACTATGGACTCTATACTGTAAGAGCAGTGAGACTATGGACTCTTTACTGTAAGAGCAGTGAGACTATGGACTCTTAACTGTAAGAGCAGTGAGACTATGGACTCTTTACTGTAAGAGCAGTGAGACTATGGACTCTATACTGTAAGAGCAGTGAGACTATGGACTCTTTACTGTAAGAGCAGTGAGACTATGGACTCTTTACAGTAAGAGCAGTGAGACTATGGACTCTTTACTGTAAGAGCAGTGAGACTATGGACTCTATACTGTAAGAGCAGTGAGACTATGGACTCTTTACTGTAAGAGCAGTGAGACTATGGACTCTTTACTGTAAGAGCAGTGAGACTATGGACTCTTTACTGTAAGAGCAGTGAGACTATGGACTCTATACTGTAAGAGCAGTGAGACTATGGACTCTTTACTGTAAGAGCAGTGAGACTATGGACTCTTTACTGTAAGAGCAGTGAGACTATGGGCTCTTTACTGTAAGAGCAGTGAGACTATGGACTCTATACTGTAAGAGCAGTGAGACTATGGACTCTTTACTGTAAGAGCAGTGAGACTATGGACTCTTAACTGTAAGAGCAGTGAGACTATGGACTCTTTACTGTAAGAGCAGTGAGACTATGGACTCTATACTGTAAGAGCAGTGAGACTATGGACTCTTTACTGTAAGAGCAGTGAGACTATGGACTCTTTACAGTAAGAGCAGTGAGACTATGGACTCTTTACTGTAAGAGCAGTGAGACTATGGACTCTTTACTGTAAGAGCAGTGAGACTATGGACTCTTTACAGTAAGAGCAGTGAGACTATGGACTCTATACTGTAAGAGCAGTGAGACTATGGACTCTTTACTGTAAGAGCAGTGAGACTATGGACTCTATACTGTAAGAACGGTGAGACTATGGAACTCTTTACTGTAAGAGCGGTGAGACTATGGACTCTTTACTGTAAGAGCAGTGAGACTATGGACTCTTTACAGTAAGAGCAGTGAGACTATGGACTCTATACTGTAAGAGCAGTGAGACTATGGACTCTTTACTGTAAGAGCAGTGAGACTATGGACTCTTTACTGTAAGAGCAGTGAGACTATGGACTCTTTACTGTAAGAGCAGTGAGACTATGGACTCTTTACTGTAAGAGCAGTGAGACTATGGACTCTTTACTGTAAGAGCAGAGAGACTATGGACTCTTTACTGTAAGAGCAGTGAGACTATGGACTCTATACTGTAAGAGCAGTGAGACTATGGACTCTTTACTGTAAGAGCAGAGAGACTATGGACTCTTTACTGTAAGAGCAGTGAGACTATGGACTCTATATTGTAAGAGCAGTGAGACTATGGACTCTTTACTGTAAGATCAGTGAGACTATGGACTCTTTACTGTAAGAGCAGTGAGACTATGGACTCTTTACGGTAAGAGCAGTGAGACTATGGACTCTATACTGTAAGAGCAGTGAGACTATGGACTCTTTACTGTAAGAGCAGTGAGACTATGGACTCTTTACAGTAAGAGCAGTGAGACTATGGACTCTTTACTGTAAGAGCAGTGAGACTATGGACTCTTTACTGTAAGAGCAGTGAGACTATGGACTCTTTACAGTAAGAGCAGTGAGACTATGGACTCTTTACTGTAAGAGCAGTGAGACTATGGACTCTTTACTGTAAGAGCAGTGAGACTATGGACTCTGTACTGTAAGAGCAGTGAGACTATGGACTCTATACTGTAAGAGCAGTGAGACTATGGACTCTTTACTGTAAGAGCAGTGAGACTATGGACTCTGTACTGTAAGAGCAGTGAGACTATGGACTCTTTACTGTAAGAGCAGTGAGACTATGGACTCTATACTCTAAGAGCAGTGAGACTATGGACTCTTTACTGTAAGAGCAGTGAGACTATGGACTCTTTACTGTAAGAGCAGTGAGACTATGGGCTCTTTACTGTAAGAGCAGTGAGACTATGGACTCTATACTGTAAGAGCAGTGAGACTATGGACTCTTTACTGTAAGAGCAGTGAGACTATGAACTCTTTACTGTAAGAGCAGTGAGACTATGGACTCTATACTGTAAGAGCAGTGAGACTATGGACTCTTTACTGTAAGAGCAGTGAGACTATGGACTCTTTACAGTAAGAGCAGTGAGACTATGGACTCTTTACTGTAAGAGCAGTGAGACTATGGACTCTATACTGTAAGAGCAGTGAGACTATGGACTCTTTACTGTAAGAGCAGTGAGACTATGGACTATTTACTGTAAGAGCAGTGAGACTATTGACTCTTTACTGTAAGAGCAGTGAGACTATGGACTCTTTACTGTAAGAGCAGTGAGACTATGGACTCTTTACTGTAAGAGCAGTGAGACTATGGACTCTTTACTGTAAGAGCAGTGAGACTATGGACTCTTTACTGTAAGAGCAGTGAGACTATGGGCTCTTTACTGTAAGAGCAGTGAGACTATGGACTCTATACTGTAAGAGCAGTGAGACTATGGACTATATACTGTAAGAGCAGTGAGACTATGGACTCTATACTGTAAGAGCAGTGAGACTATGGACTCTATACTGTAAGAGCAGTGAGACTATGGACTCTTTACTGTAAGAGCAGTGAGACTATGGACTCTTTACTGTAAGAGCAGTGATACTATGGACTCTATACTGTAAGAGCAGTGAGACTATGGACTCTATACTGTAAGAGCAGTGAGACTATTCGCTCTTTACTGTAAGAGCAGTGAGACTATGGACTCTTTACTGTAAGAGCAGTGAGACTATGGACTCTATACTGTAAGAGCAGTGAGACTATGGACTCTATACTGTAAGAGCAGTGAGACTATGGACACTTTACTGTAAGAGCAGTGAGACTATGGGCTCTTCACTGTAAGAGCAGTGAGACTATGGACTCTTCACTGTAAAAGCAGTGAGACTATAGACTATATACTGTAAGAGCAGTGAGACTATGGACTCTTTACTGTAAGAGCAGTGAGACTATGGACTCTTTACTGTAAGAGCAGAGAGACTATGGACTCTTTACTGTAAGAGCAGTGAGACTATGGACTCTATACTGTAAGAGCAGTGAGACTATGGACTCTTTACTGTAAGAGCAGTGAGACTATGGACTCTTTACTGTAAGAGCAGTGAGACTATGGACTCTTTACTGTAAGAGCAGTGAGACTATGGACTCTATATTGTAAGAGCAGTGAGACTATGGACTCTTTACTGTAAGATCAGTGAGACTATAGACTATATACTGTAAGAGCAGTGAGACTATGGACTCTTTACGGTAAGAGCAGTGAGACTACGGACTCTTTACTGTAAGAGCAGAGAGACTATGGACTCTTTACTGTAAGAGCAGTGAGACTATGGACTCTATATTGTAAGAGCAGTGAGACTATGGACTCTATACTGTAAGAGCAGTGAGACTATGGACTCTTTACTGTAAGAGCAGTGAGACTATGGACTCTTTACTGTAAGAGCAGTGATACTATGGACTCTATACTGTAAGAGCAGTGAGACTATGGACTCTATACTGTAAGAGCAGTGAGACTATTCGCTCTTTACTGTAAGAGCAGTGAGACTATGGACTCTTTACTGTAAGAGCAGTGAGACTATGGACTCTATACTGTAAGAGCAGTGAGACTATGGACTCTATACTGTAAGAGCAGTGAGACTATGGACACTTTACTGTAAGAGCAGTGAGACTATGGGCTCTTCACTGTAAGAGCAGTGAGACTATAGACTATATACTGTAAGAGCAGTGAGACTATGGACTCTATACTGTAAGAGCAGTGAGACTATGGACACTTTACTGTAAGAGCAGTGAGACTATGGACTCTTCACTGTAAGAGCAGTGAGACTATGGACTCTTTACTGTAAGAGCAGTGAGACTATGGACTCTTTACTGTAAGAGCAGTGATACTATGGACTCTATACTGTAAGAGCAGTGAGACTATGGACTCTATACTGTAAGAGCAGTGAGACTATTCGCTCTTTACTGTAAGAGCAGTGAGACTATGGACTCTTTACTGTAAGAGCAGTGAGACTATGGACTCTATACTGTAAGAGCAGTGAGACTATGGACTCTATACTGTAAGAGCAGTGAGACTATGGACACTTTACTGTAAGAGCAGTGAGACTATGGGCTCTTCACTGTAAGAGCAGTGAGACTATGGACTCTATACTGTAAGAGCAGTGAGACTATGGACTCTATACTGTAAGAGCAGTGAGACTATGGACACTTTACTGTAAGAGCAGTGAGACTATGGACTCTTCACTGTAAGAGCAGTGAGACTATAGACTATATACTGTAAGAGCAGTGAGACTATGGACTCTTTACTGTAAGAGCAGTGAGACTATGGACTCTTTACGGTAAGAGCAGTGAGACTACGGACTCTTTACTGTAAGAGCAGAGAGACTATGGACTCTTTACTGTAAGAGCAGTGAGACTATGGACTCTTTACTGTAAGAGCAGTGAGACTATGGACTCTATATTGTAAGAGCAGTGAGACTATGGACTCTTTACTGTAAGATCAGTGAGACTATGGACTCTTTACTGTAAGAGCAGTGAGACTATGGACTCTTTACGGTAAGAGCAGTGAGACTACGGACTCTTTACTGTAAGAGCAGAGAGACTATGGACTCTTTACTGTAAGAGCAGTGAGACTATGGACTCTATATTGTAAGAGCAGTGAGACTATGGACTCTATACTGTAAGAGCAGTGAGACTATGGACTCTTTACTGTAAGAGCAGTGAGACTATGGACTCTTTACTGTAAGAGCAGTGATACTATGGACTCTATACTGTAAGAGCAGTGAGACTATGGACTCTATACTGTAAGAGCAGTGAGACTATTCGCTCTTTACTGTAAGAGCAGTGAGACTATGGACTCTTTACTGTAAGAGCAGTGAGACTATGGACTCTATACTGTAAGAGCAGTGAGACTATGGACTCTATACTGTAAGAGCAGTGAGACTATGGACACTTTACTGTAAGAGCAGTGAGACTATGGGCTCTTTACTGTAAGTGCAGTGAGACTATGGGCTCTTTACTGTAAGAGCAGTGAGACTATGGACTCTATACTGTAAGAGCAGTGAGACTATGGACTATATACTGTAAGAGCAGTGAGACTATGGACTCTTTACTGTAAGAGCAGTGAGACTATGGGCTCTTTACTGTAAGAGCAGTGAGACTATGGACTCTATACTGTAAGAGCAGTGAGACTATGGACTATATACTGTAAGAGCAGTGAGACTATGGACTCTATACTGTAAGAGCAGTGAGACTATGGACTCTATACTGTAAGAGCAGTGAGACTATGGACTCTTTACTGTAAGAGCAGTGAGACTATGGACTCTTTACTGTAAGAGCAGTGATACTATGGACTCTATACTGTAAGAGCAGTGAGACTATGGACTCTATACTGTAAGAGCAGTGAGACTATTCGCTCTTTACTGTAAGAGCAGTGAGACTATGGACTCTTTACTGTAAGAGCAGTGAGACTATGGACTCTATACTGTAAGAGCAGTGAGACTATGGACTCTATACTGTAAGAGCAGTGAGACTATGGACACTTTACTGTAAGAGCAGTGAGACTATGGGCTCTTCACTGTAAGAGCAGTGAGACTATGGACTCTTCACTGTAAGAGCAGTGAGACTATAGACTATATACTGTAAGAGCAGTGAGACTATGGACTCTTTACTGTAAGAGCAGTGAGACTATGGACTCTTTACTGTAAGAGCAGAGAGACTATGGACTCTTTACTGTAAGAGCAGTGAGACTATGGACTCTATACTGTAAGAGCAGTGAGACTATGGACTCTTTACTGTAAGAGCAGTGAGACTATGGACTCTTTACTGTAAGAGCAGTGAGACTATGGACTCTTTACTGTAAGAGCAGTGAGACTATGGACTCTATATTGTAAGAGCAGTGAGACTATGGACTCTTTACTGTAAGATCAGTGAGACTATGGACTCTTTACTGTAAGAGCAGTGAGACTATGGACTCTTTACGGTAAGAGCAGTGAGACTACGGACTCTTTACTGTAAGAGCAGAGAGACTATGGACTCTTTACTGTAAGAGCAGTGAGACTATGGACTCTTTACTGTAAGAGCAGTGAGACTATGGACTCTATATTGTAAGAGCAGTGAGACTATGGACTCTTTACTGTAAGATCAGTGAGACTATGGACTCTTTACTGTAAGAGCAGTGAGACTATGGACTCTTTACGGTAAGAGCAGTGAGACTACGGACTCTTTACTGTAAGAGCAGAGAGACTATGGACTCTTTACTGTAAGAGCAGTGAGACTATGGACTCTATATTGTAAGAGCAGTGAGACTATGGACTCTATACTGTAAGAGCAGTGAGACTATGGACTCTTTACTGTAAGAGCAGTGAGACTATGGACTCTTTACTGTAAGAGCAGTGATACTATGGACTCTATACTGTAAGAGCAGTGAGACTATGGACTCTATACTGTAAGAGCAGTGAGACTATTCGCTCTTTACTGTAAGAGCAGTGAGACTATGGACTCTTTACTGTAAGAGCAGTGAGACTATGGACTCTATACTGTAAGAGCAGTGAGACTATGGACTCTATACTGTAAGAGCAGTGAGACTATGGACACTTTACTGTAAGAGCAGTGAGACTATGGGCTCTTCACTGTAAGAGCAGTGAGACTATGGACTCTTCACTGTAAGAGCAGTGAGACTATAGACTATATACTGTAAGAGCAGTGAGACTATGGACTCTTTACTGTAAGAGCAGTGAGACTATGGACTCTTTACTGTAAGAGCAGAGAGACTATGGACTCTTTACTGTAAGAGCAGTGAGACTATGGACTCTATACTGTAAGAGCAGTGAGACTATGGACTCTTTACTGTAAGAGCAGTGAGACTATGGACTCTTTACTGTAAGAGCAGTGAGACTATGGACTCTTTACTGTAAGAGCAGTGAGACTATGGACTCTATATTGTAAGAGCAGTGAGACTATGGACTCTTTACTGTAAGATCAGTGAGACTATGGACTCTTTACTGTAAGAGCAGTGAGACTATGGACTCTTTACGGTAAGAGCAGTGAGACTACGGACTCTTTACTGTAAGAGCAGAGAGACTATGGACTCTTTACTGTAAGAGCAGTGAGACTATGGACTCTATATTGTAAGAGCAGTGAGACTATGGACTCTTTACTGTAAGAGCAGTGAGACTATGGACTCTTTACTGTAAGAGCAGTGAGACTATGGACTCTATATTGTAAGAGCAGTGAGACTATGGACTCTTTACTGTAAGATCAGTGAGACTATGGACTCTTTACTGTAAGAGCAGTGAGACTATGGACTCTATACTGTAAGAGCAGTGAGACTACGGACTCTTTACTGTAAGAGCAGAGAGACTATGGACTCTTTACTGTAAGAGCAGTGAGACTATGGACTCTATATTGTAAGAGCAGTGAGACTATGGACTCTTTACTGTAAGATCAGTGAGACTATGGACTCTTTACTGTAAGAGCAGTGAGACTATGGACTCTTTACTGTAAGAGCAGTGAGACTACGGACTCTTTACTGTAAGAGCAGAGAGACTATGGACTCTTTACTGTAAGAGCAGTGAGACTATGGACTCTATATTGTAAGAGCAGTGAGACTATGGACTCTTTACTGTAAGATCAGTGAGACTATGGACTCTTTACTGTAAGAGCAGTGAGACTATGGACTCTTTACGGTAAGAGCAGTGAGACTATGGACTCTGTACTGTAAGAGCAGTGAGACTATGGACTCTTTACTGTAAGAGCAGTGAGACTATGGACTCTGTACTGTAAGAGCAGTGAGACTATGGACTCTATACTGTAAGAGCAGTGAGACTATGGACTCTTTACTGTAAGAGCAGTGAGACTATGGACTCTTTACTGTAAGAGCAGTGAGACTATGGACTCTTTACTGTAAGAGCAGTGAGACTATGGATTCTATACTGTAAGAGCAGTGAGACTATGGACTCTTTACTGTAAGAGCAGTGAGACTATGGACTCTTTACTGTAAGGGCAGTGAGACTATGGGCTCTTTACTGTAAGAGCAGTGAGACTATGGACTCTATACTGTAAGAGCAGTGAGACTATGGACTCTTTACTGTAAGAGCAGTGAGACTATGGACTCTTTACTGTAAGAGCAGTGAGACTATGGACTCTATACTGTAAGAGCAGTGAGACTATGGACTCTTTACTGTAAGAGCAGTGAGACTATGGACTCTATACTGTAAGAGCAGTGAGACTTTGGACTCTTTACTGTAAGAGCAGTGAGACTATGGACTCTTTACAGTAAGAGCAGTGAGACTATGGACTCTTTACTGTAAGAGCAGTGAGACTATGGACTCTATACTGTAAGAGCAGTGAGACTATGGACTCTATACTGTAAGAGCAGTGAGACTATGGACTCTTTACTGTAAGAGCAGTGAGACTATGGACTCTTTACTGTAAGAGCAGTGAGACTATGGCCTCTTTACTGTAAGAGCAGTGAGACTATGGACTCTTTACTGTAAGAGCAGTGAGACTATGGACTCTTTACTGTAAGAGCAGTGAGACTATGGACTCTATACTGTAAGAGCAGTGAGACTATGGACTCTTTACTGTAAGAGCGGTGAGACTATGGACTCTATACTGTAAGAGCAGTGAGACTATGGACTCTTTACTGTAAGAGCAGTGAGACTACGGACTCTATACTGTAAGAGCAGTGAGACTATGGACTCTTTACTGTAAGAGCAGTGAGACTATGGAACTCTACTGTAAGAGCAGTGAGACTATGGACTCTTTACTGTAAGAGCAGTGAGACTATGGACTCTATACTGTAAGAGCAGTGAGACTATGGACTCTTTACTGTAAGAGCAGTGAGACTATGGACTCTATACTGTAAGAGCAGTGAGACTATGGACTCTTTACTGTAAGAGCAGTGAGACTATGGACTCTATACTGTAAGAGCAGTGAGACTATGGACTCTTTACTGTAAGAGCAGTGAGACTATGGACTCTATACTGTTAGAGCAGTGAGACTATGGACTCTTTACTGTAAGAGCAGTGAGACTATGGACTCTATACTGTAAGAGCAGTGAGACTATGGACTCTTTACTGTAAGAGCAGTGAGACTATGGACTCTACTGTAAGAGCAGTGAGACTATGGACTCTGTACTGTAAGAGCGGTGAGACTATGGACTCTTTACTGTAAGAGCAGTGAGACTATGGACTCTATACTGTAAGAGCAGTGAGACTATGGACTCTACTATAAGAGCAGTGAGACTATGGACTCTATACTGTAAGAGCAGTGAGACTATGGACTCTATACTGTAAGAGCAGTGAGACTATGGACTCTATACTGTAAGAGCAGTGAGACTATGGACTCTTTACTGTTAGAGCAGTGAGACTATGGACTCTTTACTGTAAGAGCAGTGAGACTATGGACTCTTTACTGTAAGAGCAGTGAGACTATGGACTCTTTACTGTAAGAGCAGTGAGACTATGGACTATTTACTGTAAGAGCAGTGAGACTATGGGCTCTTTACTGTAAGAGCAGTGAGACTATGGACACTTTACTGTAAGAGCAGTGAGACTATGGACTCTTTACTGTAAGAGCAGTGAGACTATGGACTCTATACTGTAAGAGCGGTGAGACTATAGACTCTTTACTGTAAGAGCAGTGAGACTATGGACTCTATACTGTAAGAGCAGTGAGACTATGGACTCTATACTGTAAGAGCAGTGAGACTATGGACTCTATACTGTAAGAGCAGTGAGACTATGGACTCTATACTGTAAGAGCAGTGAGACTATGGACTCTATACTGTAAGAGCAGTGAGACTATGGACTCTATACTGTAAGAGCAGTGAGACTATGGACTCTTTACTGTTAGAGCAGTGAGACTATGGACTCTTTACTGTAAGAGCAGTGAGACTATGGACTCTATACTGTAAGAGCAGTGAGACTATGGACTCTATACTGTAAGAGCAGTGAGACTATGGACTCTTTACTGTAAGAGCAGTGAGACTATGGACTCTATACTGTAAGAGCAGAGACTATGGACTCTTTACTGTAAGAGCAGTGAGACTGTGGACTCTATACTGTAAGAGCAGTGAGACTATGGACTCTTTACTGTAAGAGCAGTGAGACTATGGACTCTTTACTGTAAGAGCAGTGAGACTATGGACTCTATACTGTAAGAGCAGTGAGACTATGGACACTTTACTGTAAGAGCAGTGAGACTATGGACTCTTTACTGTAAGAGCAGTGAGACTATGGACTCTATACTGTAAGAGCGGTGAGACTATAGACTCTTTACTGTAAGAGCAGTGAGACTATGGACTCTATACTGTAAGAGCAGTGAGACTATGGACTCTTTACTGTAAGAGCAGTGAGACTATGGACTCTTTACTTTAAGAGCAGTGATACTATGGACTCTTTACTGTAAGAGCAGTGAGACTATGGACTCTATACTGTAAGAGCAGAGAGACTATGGACTCTACTGTAAGAGCAGTGAGACTATGGACTCTTTACTGTAAGAGCAGTGAGACTATGGACTCTTTACTGTAAGAGCAGTGAGACTATGGACTCTATACTGTAAGAGCAGTGAGACTATGGACTCTATACTGTAAGAGCAGAGAGACTATGGACTCTACTGTAAGAGCAGTGAGACTATGGACTCTGTACTGTAAGAGCAGTGAGACTATGGACTCTTTACTGTAAGAGCAGTGAGACTATGGACTCTATACTGTAAGAGCAGTGAGACTATGGACTCTTTACTGTAAGAGCAGTGAGACTATGGACTCTTTACTGTAAGAGCAGTGAGACTATGGACTCTTTACTGTAAGAGCAGTGAGACTATGGACTCTTTACTGTAAGAGCAGTGAGACTATGGACTCTTTACTGTAAGAGCAGTGAGACTATGGACTCTTTACTTTAAGAGCAGTGATACTATGGACTCTTTACTGTAAGAGCAGTGAGACTATGGACTCTATACTGTAAGAGCAGTGAGACTATGGACTCTTTACTGTAAGAGCAGTGATACTATGGACTCTTTACTGTAAGAGCAGTGAGACTATGGACTCTTTACTGTAAGAGCAGTGAGACTATGGACTCTATACTGTAAGAGCAGTGAGACTATGGACTCTATACTGTAAGAGCAGTGAGACTATGGACTCTTTACTGTAAGAGCGGTGAGACTATGGACTCTTTACTGTAAGAGCAGTGAGACTATGGACTCTATACTGTAAGAGCAGTGAGACTATGGACTTTATACTGTAAGAGCAGTGAGACTATGGACTCTATACTGTAAGAGCAGTGAGACTATGGACTCTATACTGTAAGAGCAGTGAGACTATGGACTCTTTACTGTAAGAGCAGTGAGACTATGGACTCTTTACTGTAAGAGCAGTGAGACTATGGACTCTTTACTGTAAGAGCAGTGAGACTATGGACTCTTTACTGTAAGAGCAGTGAGACTATGGACTCTATACTGTAAGAGCAGTGAGACTATGGACTCTTTACTGTAAGAGCAGTGAGACTATGGACTCTTTACTTTAAGAGCAGTGATACTATGGACTCTTTACTGTAAGAGCAGTAAGACTATGGACTCTATACTGTAAGAGCAGTGAGACTATGGACTCTTTACTGTAAGAGCAGTGATACTATGGACTCTTTACTGTAAGAGCAGTGAGACTATGGACTCTTTACTGTAAGAGCAGTGAGACTATGGACTCTATACTGTAAGAGCAGTGAGACTATGGACTCTATACTGTAAGAGCAGTGAGACTATGGACTCTTTACTGTAAGAGCGGTGAGACTATGGACTCTTTACTGTAAGAGCAGTGAGACTATGGACTCTATACTGTAAGAGCAGTGAGACTATGGACTTTATACTGTAAGAGCAGTGAGACTATGGACTCTACTGTAAGAGCAGTGAGAATATGGATTCTTTACTGTAAGAGCAGTGAGACTATGGAACTCTCTGCCTGAGGAGGTGGTGATGGTGAGTACAATAAAGGAATTCAGGAGGGGCCTGGATGTATTTCTGGAGTGTAATAATATTACAGGCTATAGCTACTAGAGAGGGGTCGTTGATCCAGGGAGTTATTCTGATGCCTGATTGGATTTGGGAAGAAATTTATTTCCCTAAAGTGAGGAAAATTGGCTTCTACCTCACAGTTTTTTTTTTGCCTTCCTCTGGATCAACTTGCAGGATGACAGGCCGAACTGGATGGACAGAGGGCTTTTTTCGGCCTTATATATTGTGTTACTATGGTATTTCAGCTCCAGGTAGCAGTTTTATTAGACAATGATATGGATGATGTGGGAGTAGTTTATCTGCATTCTTCTTATCACAGACATCCTGAAATCCTCTGTACTGCGGAGGTAATAGTTCTTTAGCAGACAGTTCAGAGATGCTCTCAGGCAATGAAGAGTTGGGTTTATGCAGGCAATTCAGCTGGAAAAAAAATTCAGAGGTAAACTGTACACGAGTTTCCCAGTCAACAGATGGATTGTGAATAGAAAGCCAAGGGATACCCCAAATTACTGTAAACTTTGGGGAAGGAATCAGTGAAAAATTATTAACTTCACGGTGATCAGGTTTAATGAGGTCTTGAAGCTTCACAGTCTGTTGGGCCCGATGAAAGTGGTGACCCCTCAACAGTTTCCATGTCTGTAGGTGTTGTCTTTGTTAACAGTGTAATATTATTTTCATGAGCCAAGGTTATGTCCATGAAGATACCACCGGCCCCAGAGTCGAGCAGAACAGGAGATCTTCAGGGCAGATGTGGATTAGCATTATAAAATGAGACCCGGGAGCCGTTCTCTTCTCATCACCCAGAGCTAAAGGAGAAATAGAATTTATTTTTGAGTCCAAAAGATATGATGTTTCTAGTTTAATCTGTTCTTTTACCTCCATGACAGCAATTGTTCTACGGACCTTGTTTGGAATTTGGACATTTTTTAGCATAATGCCCTGACTCCCCACAGAAGGTTTTCTGTAAACCGTCTCTCTTTTTCTGCTGTAGTTAGAGATTTCTGTACGACATCAATCTGCATTGGTTCAGGTATGGACTCACTGAAAGTATAGGTAGGTACAGTGAGGTCCTTAAATATTGGGACATGGACACAATTCTAACATTTCTGGCTCTATACACCACCACAATGGATGTGAGATGGCTTTACCTGCAGACTGTCAGCTGTAATCTGAGGGGATTTACATCCAGATGAGGTGAACGGTGCAGGAATTACAGCAGTTTGTATATGTGCCTCCCACTTGTTAAGGGACCAGAAGTAATGGGACAATTGGCTTCTCAGCTGTTCCATGGCCAGGTGTGTGTTATTCCCTCATTATCCCAATTACAATGAGCAGATACAAGGTCCAGAGGTCATTTCCAGTCTGCTATCTGCATCTGGAATCTGTTGCTGTCAACACTCAAGATGAGATCCAAAGAGGTGTCACTATCAGTGAAGCCATCATTAGGCTGAAAAAACACCACAAACCCATCAGAGAGATAGCAAAAACATTAGGCGCGGCCAAAACAACTGCCAGGAACATTCTTATAAAGAAGGAACGCACCGGTGAGCTCAGCAACACCAAAAGACCCGGAAGACCACGGAAAACAACTGTGGTGGACGACCGAAGAATTCCTTCCCTGGTGAAGAAAACCCCCTTCACAACAGTTGGCCAGATCAAGAACACTCTCCAGGAGGTAGGTGTATGTGTGTCAAAGTCAACCATCAGGAGAAGACTTCACCAGAGTGAATACAGAGCGTTCACCACAAGATGGAAACCATTGGTGAGCCTCAAAAACAGGAAGGCCAGATTAGAGTTTGCCAAACGAGATCTAAAAAAGCCTTCACAGTTCTGGAACAACATCCTATGGACAGATGAGACCAAGATCAACTTGTACCAGAGTGATGGGAAGAGAAGATTATGGAGAAGGAAAGGAGCTGCTCATGATCCTAAGCATACCACCTCATCAGTGAAGCATGGTGGTGGTAGTGTCATGGCGTGGGCATGTATGGCTGCCAATGGAACTGGTTCTCTTGTAGTTATTGATGATGTGACTGCTGACAAAAGCAGCAGGATGAATTCTGAAGTGTTTGGGGCAATATTATCTGCTCATATTCAGCCAAATGCTTCAGAACTCATTGGACGGCGCTTCACAGGGCAGATGGACAATGACCCAAAGCATACTGCAAAAGCAACCAAAGAGTTTTGGAATGTTCTGCAATGACCGAGTCAATCACCGGACCTGAATCCGATTGAGCATTTCACTTGCTGAAGACAAAACTGAAGGGAAAATGCCCCAAGAACAAGCAGGAGCTGAAGACAGTTGCAGTAGAGGCCTGGCAGAGCATCACCAGGGATGAGACCCAGCGTCTGGTGATGTCTATGCGTTCCAGACTTCAGGCTGTAATTGACTGCAAAGGATTTGCAACCAAGTATTAAAAAGTGAAAGTTTGATTCATGATTATTATTCTGTCCCATTACTTTTGGTCCCTTAACAAGTGGGAGGCACAGATGCAAACTGCTGTAATTCCTGCACCGTTCACCGGATCTGGATGTAAATACCTCAGATTACAGCTGACAGTCTGCAGGTAAAGCACATCTTGTATGTTTCATTTCAAATCCATTGTGGTGATGTACAGAGCCAAAAATGTTAGAATTGAGTCGATGTCCCAATATTTATGGACCTGACTATATATTTCCCAATGCCCAGAGTTCTTCCCTCTTCCTTTCAGAAAGTCTCTGATCAACTCGGATACACAATTAAATAAGGTCCTCCAAATCATCAGGGGCTTCCACTATAGCAAGCTCATCTTTTACTTGTTCTGAAAGTTCTTGCCAAAGCTGTTTTTTATGGGCTGCTAGATTCCATGTAGTATGAGCGACCCAATAGCGGAATTCTGCAGAGTATTCAGCCACCGAACGTTTCCCTTGTCGTAGATTCTGTAGTTTGGCTTCATCTGTGGAACAACGGTTAGGGTCATCAAAGACTTGACTCATACCAGAGACGAAGTTATTCAATTCATTCAAAAGATGACTATTTGTATCCACGTACGGAGAAGCCCATGCAAGAGCTTCGTCAGTCAAAATATTGATGATGAACAATACTTTTTTCTGGTCACTGGTAAGGACTGGAGCTGGCTGCATTTGAAAATATATGCGGCTTTGATTAATGAACCCCCAATAATGACGTTGATTACCATTGAACGTTGATGGAAATGGCATGCGTGTATCCCTGGCTGAGCCGCGCACATCCAAAAGTTGTCTTTGCAATTGAATTATTTCTCTTTGTTGATTTTGTACTAAGCCTTGTAGCTGTGAAAAGTTTTTTTGATAGGTGGCACCAAATTCCTGCAGTTCAGAAACTTGTTTCCTCAAAGTTGTCATAGCAGACACCATATTTTGTGGCCAGATTATTCTGTTAGAGTGATGTCACAATTGCTCACTTGAAATGAGCAGTCGTCTAGGCCTGGATGGTAGGTAAGGAGTCCAATGGTTGAGAGTGAGACAATTTGGAGCACTTTAGTAGCTGAAGCAAGCAGTATCAAATAACAGTGCGGGTTGGTAACAGGTAAGCACAGCAGTCTAGGAGGACGCTCAAGAACTACATAGAGGCAGAAAGCACAATAATCTGGCCAGGAGGGAGTGGTGAGGTCTGGTTTATATAGGAAGTTCCCCCCTCATCTGAGCAGTAATGAGGGGGTCGCTCCAGTGACGTGAACACACTTTCCGTGGATGCAACGCCCTTCCAGCTCCTCATAGCTAGGCAGTAAGTAGAGGGCACTCCAGTTACGTAAAACACTCCCTGGAGGCATCGCCCATCCAGCCTCCTCAGCCGGGCAGTAAGGAGGGAGCACTCCAGTAACATGTAGACACTCTCCGCGGATGAACCACCTTTCCAGCCTCCTCAGCCGGGCAGTAAGGAGGGAGCACTCCAGTGATGTGTAGACATTCCCCGCGGATGAACCGCCCATCCAGCCAGGGAGTAAGGAGAGGGTACTCCAGTGATGTGTAGACATTCCCCGCGGATGAACCACCCATCCAGCCGGGCAGTAAGAAGAGGGCACTCCAGTGACATTTAGACACTCTCCATAGATGAAGCACCCATCCAGCCTCCTCAGCCGGGCAGTAAGGAGGGAGCACTCCAGTGATGTGTAGACACTCTCCACGGATGAAGCACCCGTCCAGCCTCCTCATCGGGCAGTAAGGAGAGGGCACTCCAGTGACATGTAGACACTCTCCACGGATGAACCATCCATCCAGCCTCCTCAGCCGGGCAGTAAGGAGGGAGCACTCCAGTTGCATGTACAGTACAGACCAAAAGTTTGGACACACCTTCTCATTCAAAGAGTTTTCTTTATTTTCATGACTATGAAGGCATCAAAACTATGAATTAACACATGTGGAACTATATACATAACAAACAAGTGTGAAACAACTGAAAATACATCATATTCTAGGTTCTTCAAAGTAGCCACCTTTTGCTTTGATTACTGCTTTGCACACTCTTGGCATTCTCTTGATGAGCTTCAAGAGGTAGTCCCCTGAAATAGTCTTGAAGGAGTTCCCAGAGATGCTTAGCACTTGTGGGCAGTAAGGAGGGAGACCTCCAGTGACATTTAGACACTCTCTGCGGATGAACCACCCATCCAGCCTCCTCAGCCGGGCAGTAAGGAGAGGGCAATCCAGTGACATGTAGACACTCTCCACGGATGAACCATCCATCCAGCCTCCTCAGCCGGGCAGTAAGGAGGGAGCACTCTAGTTATATGTAGACACTCTCTGCGGATGAACCACCCATCCAGCCTCCTCAGCCGGGCAGTAAGGAGAGGGCACTCCAGTTACATGTAGACACTCTCCACGGATGAAGCACCCATCCAGCCTCCTCAGCCGGGCAGTAAGGAAGGAGCACTCCAGTGACATTTAGACACGCTCTGCGGATGAACAACCCATCCAGCCTCCTCATCCGGGCAGTTAGGAGAGGGCACTCCAGGTACATGTAGACACGCTCTGCGGATGAACAACCCATCCAGCCTCTTCATCTGGGCACTAAGTAGAGGGCACTCCAGTGACATTTAGACACTCTGCGGATGAACCACCCGTCCAGCCCCCTCAGCTGGGCAGTAAGGAGAGGGCACTCCAGTGACATTAAGACACTCTCTGCGGATGAACCACCCGTCCAGCCTCATCGGGCAGTAAGTAGGGGACACTCTAGTTACATGTAGACACTCTCCGCGGATGAAGCACCCATCCAGCCTCTTCATTGGGCAGTAAGTAGGGGACACTCTAGTTACATGTAGACACTCTCCGTGGATGAAGCACCCGTCCAGCCTCATTGGGCAGTAAGTAGGGGACACTCTAGTTACATGTAGACACTCTCCGCGGATGAAGCACCCGTCCAGCCTCATCGGGCAGTAAGTAGGGGACACTCTAGTTACATGTAGACACTTTCCATGGATGAACCACCCGTCCAGCCTCCTCATTTGGCAGTAAATAAGGGACACTCCAGTTACAGGTAGACACTCTCTGCACAGGGCGTACATATGTAGTGATATAAGGGGGTACAGATATTTTGGGGTATGTAGTGATATACAGAGTACAATTATTTTAGGGGGTTCAGACATCTCTTGGGGTTATCTCCCTTGAGAACATAGGATTGGGCATGATGTGGTGGACATACGCAAGCTGGTCCTGGCTGCTCTTCACGCTGGCTGGTGGAGGGTCCTGAGCAGAACCCTCTCTTACGGTTCTTAATAATAAAGAAGAAATCAACACATTTTCAAGTATTTTATTTTCCTGAGAAAATGTTCAAATTATGTCACATGAAGGGGGTGAGGGGCTGCAGCGGATCCAGACATCCCAGGCAGTGCTGTGGTATCAGTTACCATGTCCATCATGAGAGGTGTGCAGATCTGTCCTCCTTCCCTTGGGGCACACAGAAGCAAGGTTTCATGCATGAAGATGACAGAGGACCATGCACCAGGAAAGATGGCAGTGCAGAAAAAAGAAGAGAAGTCAACAACCAGGGTGGGGGTGGAGTATTTATTATTAAAGTGCTAATGATCCCAACAGACGAGATCCCCCCCAGATTCACCACCACCAGACTCCCCAGAACCCCACAATCCCTGAAGCGCCTTCCATCCTGGTGACCGACGACTCACCCCCATCTGACGGTGAAGAAACCTGTCTGTAATGCCACCCTGTGAATCCATCATCTTACAGCATTGAGATAGGAGGTGTAGTGTTACTGTTTTATTATAGGATGCAATGATGGAGTTGTAGTGCCTTGACATTTTTATAGAGAACAGTGATGGGAGTTGTAGTGTTTCTCCAGTACTATTGAGCAGAGTGATGAGGAGTGTAGTGTTGCTCCAGTACAGTGATGGGAGTGGTGGTGCTACCTTAGAATAGGAGAATTCGCTGAGAGTAGAGTCTGGGGTCACCAGGCGATGGGCTCCTCCAGTCAGCTAAATCCTATAATCTGATCTGGGTTCATCGGGTCATGGGGGGCTGGCATTATCAGACTATAATACAGGCTTAGTGGCCACTGGGCCATATCGAGGCGGGAGTGCGATGAGTTTAATTGTGAGGGTGCAGGGGTCCCCGTTATCCAGCACCAGCCATTAGCTGTGGGACGACAGGTCAATGTTACTGGCGCTCAAGCCTCGAGTTTCAGACAGAGGATTCTGAGAGCCCTGAAAATAAAAAGAAGTTTCATAAAGTTACTCTTAATGGAGAAATATGGAGCAAATCTGCAAGGAAGAGACCTCCCACCTTGGGACGCTTCTTACCTGGAAGGTCTCGTCGCTGGATTTATTGAGATAGTTCAGGGAGGCAGCACGCTTCATACTGTAAGAGAAAAGAGGAGAGGCACTAAGCCAGGAGGCAAGAAGGCCGGGCTCCTGCAGAGGCCGGTGTGAAGACTACTCCGTCTGTAATGTGTACGTCACGTTCAACATGTCCCAGAATGAGTCACTGATGTGTGTTGTGCACCATTTACTTTGTGCTTCGTGGTTCCGGAGGTGTCGTCCCTTGTAGCTTCTTCACCAACATTTCACTGCTCCTCCTTAGGACATCACGGATCTTACCCAGAGACCCAGAACGTCTGAGTGTTCCACTGCCGTCCTGTAACACAACACATGACTGACGCCCGTGTATCACTGTCATCCTGTAACACATCACATGAATGACGCCCGTGTATCACTGTCATCCTGTAACACATCACATGACTGACGCCCGTGTATCACTGTCATCCTGTAACATCACATGTATCACTGCCGTCCTGTAACACAACACATGACTGACGCCCGTGTATCACTGTCATCCTGTAACACATCACATGAATGACGCCCGTGTATCACTGTCATCCTGTAACACATCACATGACTGACGCCCGTGTATCACTGTCATCCTGTAACATCACATGTATCACTGCCGTCCTGTAACACAACACATGACTGACGCCCGTGTATCACTGTCATCCTGTAACACATCACATGACTGACACCCGTGTATCACTGTCATCCTGTAACACATCACATGACTGACGCCCGTGTATCACTGTCATCCTGTAACACATCACATGACTGACGCCCGTGTATCACTGTCATCCTGTAACATCACATGTATCACTGCCATCCTGTAACACAACACATGACTGATGCCCGTATATCACTGCCATCCTGTAACACATCACACGCAGGACGCCCGTGTATCACTGTCATCCTGTAACACATCACATGACTGACGCCCGTGTATTACTGCCGTCCTGTAACACATCACACGCAAGACGCCCGTGTATCACTGCCATCCTGTAACACATCACATGACTGCCGCCCGTGTATCACTGCCGTCCTGTAACACATCACATGACTGACGCCCGTGTATCACTGTCATCCTGTAACATTACATGACTGACACCCGTGTATCACTGTCATCCTGTAACACATCACATGACTGACGCCCGTGTATCACTGTCATCCTGTAACACATCACATGACTGACGCCCGTGTATCACGGTCATCCTGTAACACATCACATGACTGACACCCGTGTATTACTGCCGTCCTGTAACACATCACACGCAAGACGCCCGTGTATCACTGCCATCCTGTAACACATCACATGACTGACGCCCGTGTATCACTGCCGTCCTGTAACACATCACACGCAGGACGCCCGTGTATCACTGCCATCCTGTATGACTGATGCCCGTGTATCACTGCCGTCCTGTAACACATCACATGACTGACGCCCGTGTATCACTGTCGTCCTGTAACACATCACATGACTGATGCCCGTGTATCACTGTCATCCTGTAACACATCACATGACTGACGCCCGTGTATCACTGTCATCCTGTAACACATCACATGACTGACGCCCGTGTATCACTGCCATCCTGTAACACATCACATGACTGACGCCCATGTATCACTGTCATTCTGTAACATCACATGTATCACTGCCGTCCTGTAACACATCACACGCAGGACGCCCGTGTATCACTGCCATCCTGTATGACTGATGCCCGTGTATCACTGTCGTCCTGTAACACATCACATGACTGACGCCCGTGTATTACTGTCATCCTGTAACACATCACATGACTGACGCCCGTGTATCACTGCCATCCTGTAACACATCACACGCAGGACGCCCGTGTATCACTGTCATCCTGTAACACATCACATGACTGACGCCCATGTATCACTGTCATTCTGTAACATCACATGTATCACTGTCATCCTGTAACACATCACATGACTGACGCCCGTGTATCACTGCCATCCTGTAACACATCACATGACTGACGCCCGTGTATCACTGTCATCCTGTAACACATCACATGACTGACGCCCGTGTATCACTGTCATCCTGTAACACATCACATGACTGACGCCCGTGTATCACTGTCATCCTGTAACACATCACATGACTGACGCCCGTGTATCACTGCCATCCTGTAACACATCACACGCAGGACACCCGTGTATCACTGTCATCCTGTAACACATCACATGACTGACGCCCATGTATCACTGTCATTCTGTAACATCACATGTATCACTGCCGTCCTGTAACACATCACACACAGGACGCCCGTGTATCACTGCCATCCTGTATGACTGATGCCCGTGTATCACTGCCGTCCTGTAACACATGACTGACACCCGTGTATCACTGTCGTCCTGTAACACATCACATGACTGACGCCCGTGTATTACTGTCATCCTGTAACATCACATGTATCACTGCCATCCTGTAACACAACACATGACTGATGCCCGTGTATCACTGCCATCCTGTAACACATCACACGCAGGACGCCCGTGTATCACTGCCGTCCTGTAACACATCACATGACTGACGCCCGTGTATCACTGTCCTCCTGTAACATCCCATGTATCACTGCCATCCTGTAACACATCACATGACTGACGCCCGTGTATCACTGCCATCCTGTAACACATCACATGACTGACGCCCGTGAATCACTGCCATCCTGTAACACATCACATGACTGACGCCCGTGTATCACTGTCATCCTGTAACACATCACATGACTGACGCCCATGTATCACTGTCATCCTGTAACACATCACATGACTGACGCCCGTGTATCACTGTCATCCTGTAACACATCACATGACTGACGCCCGTGTATCACTGTCATCCTGTAACACATCACATGACTGACGCCCGTGTATCACTGCCATCCTGTAACACATCACATGACTGACGCCCGTGTATCACTGCCATCCTGTAACACATCACATGACTGACGCCCGTGTATCACTGTCATCCTGTAACACATCACATGACTGACGCCCGTGTATCACTGTCATCCTGTAACACATCACATGACTGACGCCCGTGTATCACTGCCATCCTGTAACATCACATGTATCACTGCCGTCCTGTAACACAACACATGACTGACGCCCGTGTATCACTGCCATCCTGTAACATCACATGTATCACTGCCGTCCTGTAACACAACACATGACTGACGCCCGTGTATCACTGTCATCCTGTAACACATCACATGACTGACGCCCGTGTATCACTGTCATCCTGTAACACATCACATGACTGACGCCCGTGTATCACTGCCATCCTGTAACATCACATGTATCACTGCCGTCCTGTAACACATCACACGCAGGACGCCCGTGTATCACTGTCATCCTGTAACACATCACACGCAGGACGCCCGTGTATCACTGTCATCCTGTAACACATCACATGACTGACGCCCGTGTATCACTGTCATCCTGTAACACATCACATGACTGACACCCGTGTATCACTGTCATCCTGTAACACATCACATGACTGACGCCCGTGTATCACTGTCATCCTGTAACACATCACATGACTGACGCCCGTGTATCACTGTCATCCTGTAACATCACATGTATCACTGCCATCCTGTAACACAACACATGACTGATGCCCGTATATCACTGCCATCCTGTAACACATCACACGCAGGACGCCCGTGTATCACTGTCATCCTGTAACACATCACATGACTGACGCCCGTGTATTACTGCCGTCCTGTAACACATCACATGACTGACGCCCATGTATCACTGTCATTCTGTAACATCACATGTATCACTGCCGTCCTGTAACACATCACACGCAGGACGCCCGTGTATCACTGCCATCCTGTATGACTGATGCCCGTGTATCACTGTCGTCCTGTAACACATCACATGACTGACGCCCGTGTATTACTGTCATCCTGTAACACATCACATGACTGACGCCCGTGTATCACTGCCATCCTGTAACACATCACACGCAGGACGCCCGTGTATCACTGTCATCCTGTAACACATCACATGACTGACGCCCATGTATCACTGTCATTCTGTAACATCACATGTATCACTGCCGTCCTGTAACACAACACATGACTGACGCCCGTGTATCACTGCCATCCTGTAACATCACATGTATCACTGCCGTCCTGTAACACAACACATGACTGACGCCCGTGTATCACTGTCATCCTGTAACACATCACATGACTGACGCCCGTGTATCACTGTCATCCTGTAACATCACATGTATCACTGCCGTCCTGTAACACATCACACGCAGGACGCCCGTGTATCACTGTCATCCTGTAACACATCACACGCAGGACGCCCGTGTATCACTGTCATCCTGTAACACATCACATGACTGACGCCCGTGTATCACTGTCATCCTGTAACACATCACATGACTGACACCCGTGTATCACTGTCATCCTGTAACACATCACATGACTGACGCCCGTGTATCACTGTCATCCTGTAACACATCACATGACTGACGCCCGTGTATCACTGTCATCCTGTAACATCACATGTATCACTGCCATCCTGTAACACAACACATGACTGATGCCCGTATATCACTGCCATCCTGTAACACATCACACGCAGGACGCCCGTGTATCACTGTCATCCTGTAACACATCACATGACTGACGCCCGTGTATTACTGCCGTCCTGTAACACATCACATGACTGACGCCCATGTATCACTGTCATTCTGTAACATCACATGTATCACTGCCGTCCTGTAACACATCACACGCAGGACGCCCGTGTATCACTGCCATCCTGTATGACTGATGCCCGTGTATCACTGTCGTCCTGTAACACATCACATGACTGACGCCCGTGTATTACTGTCATCCTGTAACACATCACATGACTGACGCCCGTGTATCACTGCCATCCTGTAACACATCACACGCAGGACGCCCGTGTATCACTGTCATCCTGTAACACATCACATGACTGACGCCCATGTATCACTGTCATTCTGTAACATCACATGTATCACTGTCATCCTGTAACATCACATGACTGACGCCCGTGTATCACTGTCATCCTGTAACACATCACATGACTGACGCCCGTGTATCACTGTCATCCTGTAACACATCACATGACTGACGCCCGTGTATCACTGTCATCCTGTAACACATCACATGACTGACGCCCGTGTATCACTGCCATCCTGTAACACATCACACGCAGGACACCCGTGTATCACTGTCATCCTGTAACACATCACATGACTGACGCCCATGTATCACTGTCATTCTGTAACATCACATGTATCACTGCCGTCCTGTAACACATCACACGCAGGACGCCCGTGTATCACTGCCATCCTGTATGACTGATGCCCGTGTATCACTGCCGTCCTGTAACACATGACTGACACCCGTGTATCACTGTCGTCCTGTAACACATCACATGACTGACGCCCGTGTATTACTGTCATCCTGTAACATCACATGTATCACTGCCATCCTGTAACACAACACATGACTGACGCCCGTGTATCACTGTCATCCTGTAACATCACATGTATCACTGCCATCCTGTAACACAACACATGACTGATGCCCGTGTATCACTGCCATCCTGTAACACATCACACGCAGGACGCCCGTGTATCACTGCCGTCCTGTAACACATCACATGACTGACGCCCGTGTATCACTGTCCTCCTGTAACATCACATGTATCACTGCCATCCTGTAACACATCACATGACTGACGCCCGTGTATCACTGCCATCCTGTAACACATCACATGACTGACGCCCGTGTATCACTGTCATCCTGTAACACATCACATGACTGACGCCCATGTATCACTGTCATCCTGTAACACATCACATGACTGACGCCCGTGTATCACTGTCATCCTGTAACACATCACATGACTGACGCCCGTGTATCACTGTCATCCTGTAACACATCACATGACTGACGCCCGTGTATCACTGCCATCCTGTAACACATCACATGACTGACGCCCGTGTATCACTGCCATCCTGTAACACATCACATGACTGACGCCCGTGTATCACTGCCATCCTGTAACACATCACATGACTGACGCCCGTGTATCACTGTCATCCTGTAACACATCACATGACTGACGCCCGTGTATCACTGTCATCCTGTAACACATCACATGACTGACGCCCGTGTATCACTGCCATCCTGTAACACATCACATGACTGACGCCCGTGTATCACTGCCATCCTGTAACACATCACATGACTGACGCCCGTGTATCACTGCCATCCTGTAACACATCACATGACTGACGCCCGTGTATCACTGTCATCCTGTAACACATCACATGACTGACGCCCGTGTATCACTGTCATCCTGTAACACATCACATGACTGACGCCCGTGTATCACTGTCATCCTGTAACACATCACATGACTGACACCCGTGTATCACTGCCATCCTGTAACACATCACATGACTGACGCCCGTGTATCACTGCCATCCTGTAACACATCACACGCAGGACGCCCGTGTATCACTGTCATCCTGTAACACATCACATGACTGACGCCCGTGTATCACTGTCATCCTGTAACACATCACATGACTGACACCCGTGTATCACTGCCATCCTGTAACACATCACATGACTGACGCCCGTGTATCACTGCCATCCTGTAACACATCACACGCAGGACGCCCGTGTATCACTGTCATCCTGTAACACATCACAAGCCTCACACCCATGTACAGTTGTGTTCAGAATAATAGCAGTGTGTTTAATAAGTGAATAAAGCTCAGAATCCTTCCAATAGCTTCTATCTCCATCCACACAGATGCATCGGGAACACTGCACATTCTATTCCAAATTAAAACATGAAGAAAAATATATCACATTTGTGTTGTTCCTCTAAAACAATCGAAGAAAAGTGAATATTAGACTGTTCAAAAAAATAGCAGTGTTTGTCGTCTTCTTTACAATCTCAGACATTCACTCTATAAACTGAGAAATGTCTGAAGCTTCTCTTCCCTCTGAATCCCGTCACTAATACTTAGTTGTATAACCGCTGTCTCTGAGACCTGCTGGACGTCTGTGCTGCTCGGAGTCACCACCTTCTGCCCCTGTGCCCAGGTATTCCGGCCCAGGAGGATCGGACCACATTCCACCGTTCTTCTCTATTACTTGGTTTTTCTCTCAGACTCTGCATGTTTGATGTCACCCACAAGTTTTCTATTGGATTAAGACCCGGGGATTGGGCCGGCGGCTCCATGACGTCAGTCTTGTTGGTCTGGAGCCGAGATGTTGCCCGTTTACTGGTGTGTTTGGGGTCGTTGTCTTGTTGGAGCACCCATTTCAAGGGCATTTCCTCTTCAGCATAAGGCAGCCTGACCTCTTCCAGTATTCTGATGGATTCAAACTGATCCACGATCCCTGGTCTGCGATAAATACTCCCAACACCGTAGTATGAGACACATCCCCATCTCATGATGCTTGTCCACCATGCTTTACTGTCTTCACAGTGTACTGGGGCTGAATTCAGTGTCTGGGGGTCGTCTGACAAACTGTCTCCGGCCACTAGACCCAAACAGAACAATCTCACTTCCATCAGTCCACAGAATGTCTCTTCAGGCCGGTCAATGGGCTCTTTGGCAGATTGTAAGCTCTTCAGCACACATCTTGTTTCCAGCAGTGGGACTTTGCGGGGGCTTCTTGCAGATCGCTCGGCGTCTTCTCCTTGTAACAGGACTCACAGGGAACTTTACACCTTCTTCATCTTCCTGGAGCAGATTGTCGGCCGAGTCCTCGCCATTTTGGCTTTTCTTCTATCCATTCGAATGGTAGTTTTTCGCTTTCTTCCACGTCTTTTTGGTTTCCATTTTAAAGCATTTGCGATCATTTTCTGCGCTTCTTTATATGTTTTCCCCTCTCCAATCATCTTTTTAATCAAGGTACGCTGTTCTTCTGAACAATCTCTGGAACGACCCACGTTCCTCAGAGTTTCAGAGAGAAATGCGCTGTAACCGACAGGTACGACATGTGCTGCCTTCCTTCCTTAAATAAGGGTAATAATGGCCACCTGTTTTTCAAAGAATGAACGACCTCACTCATTGAACTCCACACTGCTATTATTTTGAACATGCTCCGTTCAATTAGTGATTGAATTACAGAGAATCAGCGGCATGCATGTCCTGACTGTTGGGTTTCTATTACTCTACTACACCTGATAGTAAATTATCTGCCATGTAGAAATATCATCTATACCAAAAACAGAGATTGATCAGATTAGGGATGTCTGACTGCTATTATTTTGAACACAACTGTATCACTTGTCGTAAAAATTATTGGCCCAACATGAATCAAGCATGAATTGCTATGTTTAATAGTGTGGCATCTGCCATCTTGTGATATGTTCACCATTTTGCACAAGTTTATGGAAAGGCGGCACGTTCCTAAAGTGTATTCTCATTTTTTTTCTCTATAATTGTGCCAGTCGGAGAGAGCTCTCCTGGTCTTCTAAAAGATTTATATTTAAAGATAAAGCACGAGGAGGTCAGTATGTTCTCTAAACATGGGATACAGCGTGCGGTCTGCTAATGAAGCAGCAAGTGAGTGAATAGAGGAACGAGAGCAGCAACCAATCTGTGACTATATACGGTATATTATATATACATACACGTGTAATGAACCTTAATTCTTTAAGTATAAGAGACTCAATAGGATATATGGTATTGTTATGTATGTAATGTTATAAAAGATATAGAATACATCCCTAAAATATAGGAAGAATCTTTAAGTATTAGGCTACTTTCACACTCGCATTTTGTGCGGATCAGTCATGGACGGATCCGTTCAGATAATAAAACCGTCTGCATCCGTTCAGACGGATCCGTTTGTATTATCTGGAACATGGCCAAAATAGATCAGTCTAGAACACCATTGAAAGGTCAATGGAGGACGGATCCGTTTTCTATTGCGCCAGATTGTGCCATAGACGGATCCGTCCCCATTGACTTACATTGTGTGTCAGGACTGATCCGTTTGGCTCAGTTTCGTCAGACGGACACCAAAACGCTGCAGGCGGCCTCCAGAGCGGAACAGAGACAGAACGGAGGCAAAGTGATGTATTCTGAGCCGATCCTTTTCCATTCAGAATGCATTAGGGCAAAACGGATTCCGTTTCGGACGCCTGTGAGAGCCCTGAACGGATCTCACCAACGGAAACTAAAACGCCAGTGTGAAAGCAGCCTTAGACTGTGTAAATGAGTCTCTGTCCGAAGAGAGCCATGTTATTCTAACTAGCAATTAACTACTCTTTCAAGACACACGTGCAAGTGTCCGATTGTATTTCTATCTGTACCATAACTTTGACAGATTGAGAGATGTCTAATAGTACAACCAAGTCTTCATTTTAATTAGTATATGTGTCAAAGTTAATCCTTATCGTTCTGATTTAAGGTTCTAGATGACAAATGTATAGAATGCAAGATGAAGTCAGACTTGCGTAATTAACTCTTTATAGTATGATGCTAATAGCTTATACAACAGTGCCACCTAGGTATGAGAAGGTGACATTACAACAGCAGCAGAGATGCATTCTGGTTAATACAGTGACACCATAGTCCTTATCATGTGTACACGCCTAACCGATAAGGATTGGAAAACTTCAAGTTAGGAAGGTGTGTCTAACTGATACGTTTTTGGAAATAAGCCAGATACACGGATGAGGAGAGAACTAAGCAACCAGGAGATTATAAAACCAAAGAGCTAGACACCTACAGAGGTTAGAAGACAGGCTTAGACACACAAGGACAAGTTGAGCTCTCTAGAGAGGTCTATCAAGATGAAAGCTATGATGAGATATGCGATGATGGACCACCCAGCGTTCCTAGGAGCAGAAGTGAAATTCCTACTAGGACTCAGTAAGAGACACAAAGAATATTTCATTTTATTAAGACTAATTGGATAGTGTGGGTAAAATTATACCATCTAGATTGGTTAATAAATAAATAAATTGATCATCTCCATATTAAGATGTAGTCTCAGGATATTGTGAGGCTTCATTCTACCTGCAGAAGAATCAAGACTCAGAATTTATCAGAGCGTTAAATGATTGCTTATATTTTATGCACTTCTATAGCGCTACTATATTCCGCAGCGCTTTACAGACATCATCATCCAACTGTCCCCAATAGGGCTCACAATCCAAGGTGTGTGGGAGGAAACCGGAGAACCTGGAAGAAACCCCCACAGACACGGGGAGAACATACAAACTCCATGCAGATGTTGCCCTTGGTCGGATTTGAACTTAGGACCCCAGAGCTAATCACTGAGCCACCACTAACCACTGAGCCACCGTGCTGCCCATATTGATAGTAACATTCTTCGCCAAGCTAAGTGATGGATTCCCACAGGAAAGACTTGTTCCACGTTCTTCCCATTTCAGATATAATAATAGCTTTGATCCTAGATCCCTGTTATTTGTCTTAATAGTCTTACCAAAGTTATATGTGTGAAAATAGTCCAGGATGGGGCGGAAGGATACAGGTGTCTCTTCTAAGTTATATCCTTGGATGGGTTTGCCCATCTTGAGGTCATGTGATGTGTAGTTGGTTAGAGGGGGTGGAATGCATTTAGTATTCCTTATTGATGTCTAGGATTACACATGCCCGTCCTGATGTCACAGAAGTGATGTATATAAATGATGTTCCTATTGTGATATCCTAACCTGATAATAGCTTGGTTATAATGTGACAAGTTATTTCCACTCACCTGTATTGTTAAGCTTGTAATGCTTTATATCAACGCTATATATATATATTCATTCGCATGAATCATTGTGTTTATTTACTTATGTACAGTACAGACCAAAAGTTTGGACACACCTTCGCATTCAAAGAGTTTTCTTTATTTTCATGACTATGAAGGCATCAAAACTATGAATTAACACATGTGGAATTATATACATAACAAACAAGTGTGAAACAACTGAAAATATGTCATATTCTAGGTTCTTCAAAGTAGCCACCTTTTGCTTTGATTACTGCTTTGCACACTCTTGGCATTCTCTTGATGAGCTTCAAGAGGTAGTCCCCTGAAATGGTCTTCCAACAGTCTTGAAGGAGTTCCCAGAGATGCTTAGCACTTGTTGGCCCTTTTGCCTTCACTCTGCGGTCCAGCTCACCCCAAACCATCTCGATTGGGTTCAGGTCCGGTGACTGTGGAGGCCAGGTCATCTGGCGCAGCACCCCATCACTCTCCTTCATGGTCAAATAGCCCTTACTTTCAAAGTTTTCCCAATTTTTCGGCTGACTGACTGACTGACCTTCATTTCTTAAAGTAATGATGGCCACTCGTTATTCTTTACTTAGCTCCTTTTTTCTTGCCATAATACAAATTCTAACAGTCTATTCAGTAGGACTATCAGCTGTGTATCTACCTGACTTCTCCTCAACGCCACTGATGGTCCCAACCCCATTTATAAGGCAAGAAATCCCACTTATTAAACCTGACAGGGCACACCTGTGAAGTGAAGACCATTTCAGGGGACTACCTCTTGAAGCTCATCAAGAGAATGCCAAGAGTGTGCAAAGCAGTAATCAAAGCAAAAGGTGGCTACTTTGAAGAACCTAGAATATGACATATTTTCAGTTGTTTCACACTTGTTTGTTATGTATATAATTCCACATGTGTTAATTCATAGTTTTGATGCCTTCATAGTCATGAAAATAAAGAAAACTCTTTGAATGAGAAGGTGTGTCCAAACTTTGTCTGCACTGTATGTTTATAAACTTATACAAATATGCAGATTTATTGGTTATAATACCTGTGTATTATTGTATAATGCAGAACTACATTTTATCATTAACGTCATCTCACGTCAAAAATAACTTATTTATCTGAGGAAATAGTCGGACTCAGATGTGAATTGTATCAATTAGTTTGTCTACAATTCACCAGGTCATGACTTTAAGAATTTATGACAAATTTTATAAATTTTATTTTTTGTATCGCTGCCATCCTGTAACACGACGCGCCTCACACGACGCGCCTCACACGACGCGCCTCACACGACGCGCCTCACACGACGCGCCTCACACGACGCGCCTCACACGACGCGCCTCACACGACGCGCCTCACACGACGCGCCTCACACGACGCGCCTCACACCCGCGTCTCACACGGCACGCCTCACACCCATGTATCACACGGCACGCCTCACACCCGTCTATCACACGGCACGCCTCACACCCGTCTATCACACGGCACGCCTCACACCCGTCTATCACACGGCACGCCTCACACCCGTCTATCACACGGCACGCCTCACACCCGTCTATCACACGGCACGCCTCACACCCGTCTATCACACGGCACGCCTCACACCCAGTACAGCACGTGGCTCCAGGTAAGCCGTCGGCTCCAGCTTCTTCTTGGTGACATCTGCAGGAACCTTTAGGAGCGGTGAGTGCGGTTCCCTTGGTTGTGGGATCCGTCGTACACACGGACAGCGTCTATTTCACCAATTTGAGTATTTGTAGAAGATCTGGACTCCCCTGGATGTGTCCTGCCCAGAGATGTCCCCACCTGCCCACCATGCCAATGTGGAGACCACCATGAGGGCACCATGGCCTGATCTGTGCGGCTGCAGAGAACAAACCAGAAGGGACCCGACCAAAGCATCTCAGGCCTGGTCGAAACTGCGCGACGTGTGCACAGGAGGCGCCACCCACGAGCAGACCACGAACATGGTACCACATATACTTCCATCCAATGATAATGTCCAGGTTACGATCTACAGGAAGGCCTGTACTGAGCCTTTCACCAGACCAACACTTCCTGCTTTGTACAGTTTTCTCAGCAGTCATCTCATTATTGTCAGATGGCAAGGTTATAGGTAACACTTCTATAATATGTGATGGTCAGAGTTCTCTATGACTATTCCTGCACAGTGAATTTATACCTATAATACTCACTTACAGAGGTGAATACTTCATGGTCACCAATTACTTCCTTCTCCCTCACAGAGCATGCCCACTATAACCACAGCAGTCATGCTGCTCTCAGCTCACCTCCTGCCTGCACTGCGACCTCTGCCTTGGTCACAGAGCATGCCCACTATAACCACAGCAGTCATGCTGCTCTCAGCTCACCTCCTGCCTGCACTGCGACCTCTGCCTTGGTCACAGAGCATGCCCACTATACCACAGGAGTCCTGCTGCTCCCGGCTCACCTCCTGCCTGCACTGCGACCTCTGCCTTGGTCACAGAGCATGCCCACTATACCACAGCAGTCATGCTGCTCCCGGCTCACCTCCTGCCTGCACTGCGACCTCTGCCTTGGTCACAGAGCATGCCCACTATAACCACAGCAGTCATGCTGCTCTCAGCTCACCTCCTGCCTGCACTGCGACCTCTGCCTTGGTCACAGAGCATGCCCACTATACCACAGGAGTCCTGCTGCTCCCAGCTCACCTCCTGCCTGCACTGCGACCTCTGCCTTGGTCACAGAGCATGCCCACTATACCACAGCAGTCCTGCTGCTCCCAGCTCACCTCCTGCCTGCACTGCGACCTCTGCCTTGGTCACAGAGCATGCCCACTATACCACAGCAGTCATGCTGCTCCCAGCTCACCTCCTGCCTGCACTGCGACCTCTGCCTTGGTCACAGAGCATGCCCACTATAACCACAGGAGTCCTGCTGCTCACCTCCTGCCTGCACTGCGACCTCTGCCTTGGTCACAGAGCATGCCCACTATAACCACAGCAGTCATGCTGCTCCCAGCTCACCTCCTGCCTGCACTGCGACCTCTGCCTTGGTCACAGAGCATGCCCACTATACCACAGCAGTCATGCTGCTCCCAGCTCACCTCCTGCCTGCACTGCGACCTCTGCCTTGGTCACAGAGCATGCCCACTATAACCACAGGAGTCCTGCTGCTCCCAGCTCACCTCCTGCCTGCACTGCGACCTCTGCCTTGGTCACAGAGCATGCCCACTATACCACAGGAATCATGCTGCTCCCGGCTCACCTCCTGCCTGCACTGCGACCTCTGCCTTGGTCACAGAGCATGCCCACTATAACCACAGCAGTCATGCTGCTCCCAGCTCACCTCCTGCCTGCACTGCGACCTCTGCCTTGGTCACAGAGCATGCCCACTATAACCACAGCAGTCATGCTGCTCCCAGCTCACCTCCTGCCTGCACTGCGACCTCTGCCTTGGTCACAGAGCATGCCCACTATACCACAGCAGTCATGCTGCTCCCAGCTCACCTCCTGCCTGCACTGCGACCTCTGCCTTGGTCACAGAGCATGCCCACTATACCACAGCAGTCATGCTGCTCCCAGCTCACCTCCTGCCTGCACTGCGACCTCTGCCTTGGTCACAGAGCATGCCCACTATAACCACAGCAGTCATGCTGCTCTCGGCTCACCTCCTGCCTGCACTGCGACCTCTGCCTTGGTCACAGAGCATGCCCACTATACCACAGGAGTCATGCTGCTCCCAGCTCACCTCCTGCCTGCACTGAGACCTCTGCCTTGGTCACAGAGCATGCCCACTATACCACAGCAGTCATGCTGCTCCCGGCTCACCTCCTGCCTGCACTGCGACCTCTGCCTTGGTCACAGAGCATGCCCACTATACCACAGCAGTCATGCTGCTCCCAGCTCACCTCCTGCCTGCACTGCGACCTCTGCCTTGGTCACAGAGCATGCCCACTATACCACAGGAGTCATGCTGCTCCCAGCTCACCTCCTGCCTGCACTGCGACCTCTGCCTTGGTCACAGAGCATGCCCACTATACCACAGGAGTCCTGCTGCTCCCAGCTCACCTCCTGCCTGCACTGCGACCTCTGCCTTGGTCACAGAGCATGCCCACTATACCACAGCAGTCATGCTGCTCCCAGCTCACCTCCTGCCTGCACTGCGACCTCTGCCTTGGTCACAGAGCATGCCCACTATAACCACAGGAGTCCTGCTGCTCCCAGCTCACCTCCTGCCTGCACTGCGACCTCTGCCTTGGTCACAGAGCATGCCCATTATACCACAGGAGTCATGCTGCTCCCAGCTCACCTCCTGCCTGCACTGCGACCTCTGCCTTGGTCACAGAGCATGCCCACTATACCACAGGAGTCCTGCTGCTCCCAGCTCACCTCCTGCCTGCACTGAGACCTCTGCCTTGGTCACAGAGCATGCCCACTATACCACAGGAGTCATGCTGCTCCCAGCTCACCTCCTGCCTGCACTGCGACCTCTGCCTTGGTCACAGAGCATGCCCACTATACCACAGGAATCATGCTGCTCCCGGCTCACCTCCTGCCTGCACTGCGACCTCTGCCTTGGTCACAGAGCATGCCCACTATAACCACAGGAGTCATGCTGCTCCCGGCTCACCTCCTGCCTGCACTGCGACCTTTGCCTTGGTCACAGAGCATGCCCACTATACCACAGGAGTCATGCTGCTCCCAGCTCACCTCCTGCCTGCACTGAGACCTCTGCCTTGGTCACAGAGCATGCCCACTATACCACAGCAGTCAACAGTGATGGTCACAGCTCCTTACTCCCTCCTCCTTCCTGCGCTGACACCGAGCATGCTCACTACATACCTCCAGAGTCACTCATGTGCATGTTCCTGCAGTAAGCAAAATCATCATTCACAACTCAAGTAAGATGGTCGCCGTGATAATCACGTACAGAAAATGGAACCGAGTAATAGGATCATAGGAAGGTTTCCAGTGGAGCCGTCTGCTAAAATCACCGTCCCAGGAATTAGAGGAGAAGATGGTCAGACTTCTCCGGGTAATCTGGAGCCTCCACCATAGAGAAGAGACTGCGCCCACAGGGGTGACCAGGGTGCAAACAACTCCGGCTTTAGACAGCTGTAAATGCTGATGACAAACGCCCCCGAGTCCGAGTGGTGAGGAGAGGCCCCCCCAACAGTCAAGGAGGGCAGGCCCCCCCAGCTATCAAGTAATAAGGAAAGGCACCCCACCCCCGCTGTCAAGTACTGAGGAGAGGCACCCCCAACAGTCAAGGAGGGCAGGCCCCCCAGCTATCAAGTACTGAGGAGAGGCGACCCCACCCCTGCTTGGGATAATGAAAAGGCCCCCCCTACAGTTGAGGACTGAGGACAGGTGTCCCCCGCCTCCGAGTACTGAGGACAGGTGTCCCCCGCCCCCGAGTACTGAGGACAGGTGTCCCCCGCCCCCGCTGTCGAGTACTGAGGACAGGTGTCCCCCGCCCCCGAGTACTGAGGACAGGTGTCCCCCGCCCCCGCTGTCGAGTACTGAGGACAGGTGTCCCCGCCCCCGCTGTCGAGTACTGAGGACAGGTGTCCCCCGCCCCCGCCTCCGAGTACTGAGGACAGGTGTCCCCCGCCCCCGCCTCCGAGTACTGAGGACAGGTGTCCCCCGCCTCCGAGTACTGAGGACAGGTGTCCCCCGCCTCCGAGTACTGAGGACAGGTGTCCCCCGCCTCCGAGTACTGAGGACAGGTGTCCCCCGCCTCCGAGTACTGAGGACAGGTGTCCCCCGCCTCCGAGTACTGAGGACAGGTGTCCCCCGCCTCCGAGTACTGAGGACAGGTGTCCCCCGCCTCCGAGTACTGAGGACAGGTGTCCCCCGCCTCCGAGTACTGAGGACAGGTGTCCCCCGCCTCCGAGTACTGAGGACAGGTGTCCCCCGCCTCCGAGTACTGAGGACAGGTGTCCCCCGCCCCCGAGTACTGAGGACAGGTGTCCCCCGCCCCCGAGTACTGAGGACAGGTGTCCCCCGCCCCCGAGTACTGAGGACAGGTGTCCCCCGCCTCCGAGTACTGAGGACAGGTGTCCCCCGCCCCCGAGTACTGAGGACAGGTGTCCCCCGCCTCCGAGTACTGAGGACAGGTGTCCCCCGCCTCCGAGTACTGAGGACAGGTGTCCCCCGCCCCCCGAGTACTGAGGACAGGTGTCCCCCGCCCCCCGAGTACTGAGGACAGGTGTCCCCCGCCCCCCGAGTACTGAGGACAGGTGTCCCCCGCCCCCGAGTACTGAGGACAGGTGTCCCCCGCCCCCGCTGTCGAGTACTGAGGACAGGTGTCCCCTGCCCCCGAGAAGGTGTGTCCCAAAGAGCAGAAAGCAGTGTAAAAAGATTACAATGGCGTCTCGAGTCCTGTGATCGCTACAGCCAATTACTGGCCTCTGTACGCAAAACCCCTTCAGGTGATGAGACACTGGTGGTACATGGGTGCGGGTCCCACCTATCTATAGAACGGGACCCCCAAAGGGAGCAGAGAGCAGCTGTGCATGCATGGCCACTCGTTTCGATGAAAGATGCAAACATAGCCGAGCGCTGGCTGCGCAGGGGCGGGCGGTGCGCTCTACATTCCTCTCTATAGGACTTCCCATAGAAATGTATGGAGCGCGCAGGGTGCATGTGCGGAGCGCTCTCTGTCAGACAGGCGAGACCAGCACATATCCGCGCAATGGGCGAGAAAAGTCCCAAATGACAACCCCTTTAAGGGGGTTATCCCACGATCTGTGCAGCGATGCATCAGAAAGCTGGTGTAAAAATCAGTAATAAGTAGCAGGGCGAGTTTCTTGGAGCACTCCCCACTATTTTTTACATCATTTGGAAGGGGGGGGGGGGGGGGTACCTCTCGTGGTACTAAATGACTAATTTGTGGAGTAAATTACACCGACGCTCAGTAGGATAGGATGTGACACTGGATTAAGACTGGGGCAGTCTCAGCCATTATGTCCTGATACAATATGGGATGTGTGGCCCCGAGGCCGCCGGCTCACCTTGTACGTGTATGCAGAAAACTGCACATGAATACGCACTATTAATGGGGTTTGGTGCGTTTTGTTTTTTTTTGGCAGTTTTGGTGCAGATTATCAGCCCCAGTGAAGTCTATGGGGAACGCCCTTTACAGAAGGTGCACGATCGCACTGCACGTGAAAAATACACAAAGGGCACGAGATCCGGCAAATCTCTCTGTATTGTCCTGACAACTTTCCACACAAAAAACTGATGGCAAGACCGGCGGGGGGTCCGCTGCACAGCACCAACCGAGCCAGCACTGTATGACCGGAGGGGGGTCCGCTGCACAGCACCAACCGAGCCAGCACTGTATGACCGGCGGGGGGTCCGCTGCACAGCACCAACCGAGCCAGCACTGTATGACCGGCGGGGGTCCGCTGCACAGCACCAACCGAGCCAGCACTGCATGACCGGCGGGGGGTCCGCTGCACAGCACCAACCGAGCCAGCACTGCATGACCGGCGGGGGGTCCGCTGCACAGCATCTCTCGAGCCAGCACTGTATGACCGGCGGGGGGGTCCGCTGCACAGCATCTCTCGAGCCAGCACTGTATGACCGGCGGGGGACCCGCTGCACAGCATCTCTCGAGCCAGCACTGCATGACCGGCGGGGGGGTCCGCTGCACAGCATCTCTCGAGCCAGCACTGTATGACCGGCGGGGGGGTCCGCTGCACAGCATCTCTCGAGCCAGCACTGTATGACCGGCAGGGGTCCGCTGCACAGCATCTCTCGAGCCAGCACTGTATGACCGGCGGGGGACCTGCTGCACAGCATCTCTCGAGCCAGCACTGTATGACCGGCGTGGGGTCTGCTGCACAGCATCTCTCGAGCCAGCACTGTATGACCGGCGGGGGACCTGCTGCACAGCATCTCTCGAGCCAGCACTGTATGACCGGCGTGGGGTCTGCTGCACAGCATCTCTCGAGCCAGCACTGTATGACCGGCGTGGGGTCTGCTGCACAGCATCTCTTGAGCCAGCACTGTATGACCGGCGGGGGGTCCGCTGCATAGCATCTCTCGAGCCAGCACTGTATGACCGGCGGGGGGTCTGCTGCACAGCATCTCTTGAGCCAGCACTGTCAGTGCTCCAGACAAAAAAAAATGACCAGGAGCCATTGGCTCCTAAACTAAAAAATGTAGGAGCCAAATTAAATTTTAGTCGCCAAATTTAAAATGCATATAATTAAAAAAAAAAGGACTTGGAGGAGATGAGACGCAGGTGACAGTAGAGAGCCAGGTCTACATATAGGAGAATACAGCACCACATGCCTCTCACATCCAGGGACATCTTCTGGGGGGACAAGGTGACTAAAAATGGCGAATTGCGTGGTTTAGAGGTTTTTTTTCTGTTACGGCCTTCACCGAGCGGAAATATTTTTTAATATTTTAATAGCTCACACTTTTTGGGACGTGGCGATATGTAATATGTTTATTCTTTTATGGTTTGTAAATTTTATATGTAAAACTGGGAAGGGGGCCATTTAAACTTTTAGTATTTTGGTGGGTTTTTTTTAAACTTTTTTTATTTAATAACCATTTCTTCCCTTCGGGACTAGAACCTGGATCTTTTCATCCCTTGTGCTATTCACCCTGAGAGATCTCTATTGTGGTGACTAGGACTTCACACTGTCCCTGCTGTCCTGTGCATAGTACACACAGCAGCAGGGAGGTTACCATGGCAGCCAGGGCTTCAGTAGAGTCTGATAGAGATCTATTGTGGTGACTAGGACCTCACACTCTCCCTGCTGTCCTGTGCATAGTACACACTGCAGCAGGGAGCTTACCATGGCAGCCAGGGCTTCAGTAGAGTCTGATAGAGCTCTATTGTGGTGACCAGGACCTCACACTCTCCCTGCTGTCCTGTGCATAGTACACACAGCAGCAGGGAGGTTACCATGGCAGCCAGGGCTTCAGTAGAGTCTGATAGAGATCTATTGTGACCAGGACCTCACACTCTCCCTGCTGTCCTGTGCATAGTACACACAGCAGCAGGGATGTTACCATGGCAGCCGGGGCTTCAGTAGTGTCTGATAGAACTCTATTGTGGTGACCAGGACGTCACACTCTCCCTGCTGTCCTGTGCATAGTACACACAGCAGCAGGGAGGTTACCATGGCAGCCAGGGCTTCAGTAGTGTCTGATAGAGATCTATTGTGGTGACTAGGACCTCACACTCTCCATGCTGTCCTGTGCATAGTACACACAGCAGCAGGGAGCTTACCATGGCAGCCAGGGCTTCAGTAGTGTCTGATAGAGCTCTATCAGGGTGACCAGGACCTCATACTGTCCCTGCTGCCCTGTGCATAGTACACACAGCAGCAGGGATGTTACCATGGCAGCCAGGGCTTCAGTAGTGTCTGATAGAGATCTATTGTGGTGACTAGGACTTCACACTGTCCCTGCTGCCCTGTGCATAGTACACACAGTAGCAGGGATGTTACCATGGCAGCCAGGGCTTCAGTAGTGTCTAATAGAGATCTATCAGGGTGACTAGGACCTCACACTCTCCCTGCTGTCCTGTGCATAGTACACACAGCAGCAGGGATGTTACCATGGCAGCCAGGGCTTCAGTAGTGTCTGATAGAGCTCTATCAGGGTGACCAGGACCTCACACTCTCCCTTCTGCCCTGTGCATAGTACACACAGCAGCAGGGATGTTACCATGGCAGCCAGGGCTTCAGTAGTGTCTGATAGAGCTCTATTGTGGTGACCAGGACCTCACACTCTCCCTGCTGTCCTGTGCATAGTACACACAGCAGCAGGGATGTTACCATGGCAGCCAGGGCTTCAGTAGTGTCTGATAGAGATCTATTGTGGTGACTAGGACTTCACACTGTCCCTGCTGCCCTGTGCATAGTACACACAGTAGCAGGGATGTTACCATGGCAGCCAGGGCTTCAGTAGTGTCTAATAGAGATCTATCAGGGTGACTAGGACCTCACACTCTCCCTGCTGTCCTGTGCATAGTACACACAGCAGCAGGGATGTTACCATGGCAGCCAGGGCTTCAGTAGTGTCTGATAGAGCTCTATCAGGGTGACCAGGACCTCACACTCTCCCTTCTGCCCTGTGCATAGTACACACAGCAGCAGGGAGGTTACCATGGCAGCCAGGGCTTCAGTAGTGTCTGATAGAGATCTATTGTGGTGACTAGGACCTCACACTCTCCCTGCTGTCCTGTGCATAGTACACACAGCAGCAGGGATGTTACCATGGCAGCCGGGGCTTCAGTAGTGTCTGATAGAACTCTATTGTGGTGACTAGGACCTCACACTGTCCCTGCTGCCCTGGGCTCTGTGCACACAGCAGCAGGGAGGTTACCATGGCAGCCAGGGCTTCAGTAGCATCCTGGCTGCCATGGTAACCGATCGGAGCCCCAGAAGTGTAATCTGCCACTGCCCCCAATGGAGGGGATGGGACCCTGTGGCCACCATATAACAATGAGGGGGGGGGGGGGGGGGGGCGGGCTTGTGGCCAGTGATAATGGGTGGGGACGAGGCTTTTAATTAAAGAGGACCTTTCGTGGGTCCAAAGAATATGAACTTAGTAGCAGGCTGCATAGAGCGGCGCCCAGGGATCACCCTGCACTCCGTTCGTCCGCTGTGGCCCCCGGTATTTTCAGCATTCAGAGAGAGGAGGAGGAGACGCCAGAGTCTCTCCGTCTCCATGACAGCAGTGCTGTCCAATCAGAGCGCAGAGCTCAGTCAGGGAGAAAAAAAAAACTCCCTCGCTCTGCGCTGTGATTGGACAGCGCTGCTGTCATGGAGACGGAGAGACACTGGCGTCTCCTCCTCCTTGCTCTGAATGCTGAAAATACCAGGGGCCACAGCGGACGAACGGAGCGGCGCCCAGGAATAATAGTAAGTGCATGGATATCCCTGGGCGCCGCTCTATGCAGCCTGCTACTAAGTTCATATTCTTTGGACCCACAAAAGGTCCTCTAACTCCTTTATACAAGCAGACATCCCAACCTGCAAAAACTCATTTCAGGGAGGTTTTCATTTTTTTTTCTTTCACAAACTTTTTACGACATTTCCCAGACATCTGCAGTATCCGCACACTGTGCTCTATGGTGTGGAGGACGGGGCTCATCACCCTGTATATGATTAGAGGGGTTCTGTCCCCACCTATAAGTCCTGTGAGCTAAACATCTGCTCATGTCCAGGGTAGCATTCTGATTTCTAGGGTGGCCTTATAGAAGCTACTTGTGGCTTTATTCTGCGGAAAAACAGGTTTTACTAACCTGTCAATCATTGAACTAAGGTGCCCAAGCAGGGGAGGTCTGTGGATGCAGGGTGCCTGGCCGCACGCATCACCGTTCTTGCCCAGCGCCGCCTTCTACTCCTCAGCGCCGCCTCTCCCTCCCTCTCCTCCCACTTTGAGATCCCGCGCGTGCGCACAGGCTCAGCCTGATGCGCCGTTGCGGACTGCTGGCATCGGCTTCTTCTTGCACTGTGCGCACGCACCGAGAAGGGGACACTGCTACAGGTTGCTGGAAAGGTTTACTGCGAGTAAACTAGAGATGGGAAGTCCGGATCTTTCACATGAATCGGTTCATTCGCTGAGCTGACAAGAAGCAAGTGAACCGAAGCTTAGGTTGCGCAATGCGCATGCGCGGAGGCTTCCATTCACTCGCTGGCTCGCTGACTCGGCTCTTGCTCTGAGTCAGGAAGTTTATTCTTTAAAACCCTGTAATTATCTACCCCACTGTAGGAAAAAAACAAGCATCCGGGGGGGTGAATTTAACACTGGGGTAAATAATAGAATTAAAATGGAGGGTTAAATGTGTAAATGTATTTCAAAACAATCCATCTCTCTCAATAGTTCTATAGCTACTGAATGAGACAGAAGGAGGGATGCCTTTACCATATAGATCTCCTTGAGAAGCCAATTTGACCCTAAAGGGTTAATTCAACCTGTAATCTAAACTGTGTCTTCTCTTATCTCTCTTCTCTGCCATCAGTGAACCTTTCCGGGATATATTGTCTCACATGGGATATATAACGTCTCACATGCGGGTGTCAGGGAGCCGCTATCTAATAGCGGGAAACTCCCTGAACCTCCAGGAGACTTGAGATCATTGTACAAGTGTCAGCAGCGGTATAACAGACCCGGCATGCGATCTGTGGCAATTAACCCCTCAGATGTGGCACCTGAGGGGTTAATTGCCACGTATCGCATGCCCCGTTATTGAGGCCGGGTCTGTGATACCGCTGCCTATACTTATGTTTTACATTCATTGGTGGCGCAGTGGCGGCAGCTCCTCCCTGCTATCTCCCCATTGGTGGTAGTGGCGGCCGCGTCACAGTGGAGGGGGGAGGGACTCCTTCCTTCTCCACTGTGCTACTGAAGAGAACTTAGGCTGCGCAGGATCCCGGCGGTACAGTCGCAAATGGCGACAAGACTAAAAAGTCTTGTCGCCATCTGCAAATTTTGGTCGCCATCTGGAGCCCTGACTGTATGACATGCGAGGGTCCGCTGCACAGCATCTCTCAAGCCAGCACTGTATGACCGGCGGGGGGGTCCGCTGCACAGCATCTCTCAAGCCAGCACTGTATGACATGCGAGGGTCCGCTGCACAGCATCTCTCAAGCCAGCACTGTATGACCGGCGGGGGGTCCGCTGCACAGCATCTCTTGAGCCAGCACTGTATGACCGGCGGGGGTCCGCTGCACAGCATCTCTCAAGCCAGCACTGTATGACCGGCGGGGGGTCCACTGCACAGCATCTCTTGAGCCAGCACTGTATGACCGGCGGGGGGTCCACTGCACAGCATCTCTTGAGCCAGCACTGTATGACAGACGGGGGTCCGCTGCACAGCATCGCTCGGAGCCAGCACTGTATGACCGGCGGGGGGTCCGCTGCACAGCATCTCTCGAGCCAGCACTGTATGACCGGCGGGGGTCCGCTGCACAGCATCTCTCGAGCCAGCACTGTATGACCGGCGGGGGGTCCACTGCACAGCATCTCTTGAGCCAGCACTGTATGACCGGCGGGGGTCCGCTGCACAGCATCTCTCAAGCCAGCACTGTATGACAGGCGGGGGGGTCCGCTGCACAGCATCTCTCGAGCCAGCACTGTATGACAGACGGGGGGTCCGCTGCACAGCATCGCTCGGAGCCAGCACTGTATGACCGGCGGGGGTCCGCTGCACAGCATCTCTTGAGCCAGCACTGTATGACCGGCGGGGGTCCGCTGCACAGCATCTCTTGAGCCAGCACTGTATGACCGGCGGGGGTCCGCTGCACAGCATCTCTTGAGCCAGCACTGTATGACCGGCGGGGGGTCCGCTGCACAGCACCAACCGAGCCAGCACTGTATGACCGGCGGGGGGTCTGCTGCACAGCATCTCTTGAGCCAGCACTGTATGACCGGCGGGGGGTCCGCTGCACAGCATCTCTTGAGCCAGCACTGTATGACCGGCGGGGGGTCCGCTGCACAGCATCTCACGCATCTTGGTGCATTCCGTTCAGAAGAGTATTTCTCCGGTATTGAGATCCGTCATAGGAGAAACACTAGTGTGAAAGTAGCCTAATCCTGCCTGTAATGATAGCACCTCTGGGTACAGATAAGACAGAATTCACCAGTCTCAAGAGGTGATATAACAGCTTACATACTCCCCATCCCTGCACAATGACCTCAGCACAGGTCACAGAGCATGCCCAGAAAACTTTCCTATGGAAGTCAATGAGGTCCCTCCTGATCATGGTGTCTATGGACCATGGGGCTGCCGCAAAGCAATTTTCTTCATGCTGTTAAGAAAAGCTTAGGCAAGATGACCGTCCCCCATAATCATGTCCAAGATGACCGTCCCAATAGTCATGTCTAAGATGAGCGTCCCCCATAGTCATGTCGACCCCCCCTCAATAATCATGTGTAAAATGTCCGTCCCATAATCATGTCTTAGATGACCGCCCCCATAATCATGTTCAGGAAATAGAAGAAAGAAATCTACAGAGATAAGCAGATCACCATCTGGCGGATTACGTATTTGGTTACACATTCCCTTTAAACCTAAGGACTGGCTGGATTTTTGGGCCGACCATCATTCAATATTTGCCCCTCCTGCTGCTGGCTCATGACCCCATGAAATGACCAAACTGACAACCAGTGCAATTGTCTGATGGAACGCAAGGTAATCTCTCTCATGGGTTTGGAGCGTCACCTGTTTGGGAATCGATTTAACGACCGCACTCAGTGGGTGGTCCGCACGGCAGCTGCATTTCCCTCACGTCTGGTGATTTCATCAAACATGTCACCTGATGGCAGGAGCTCAAGGTCTTCTTCTAGCCCTGACGGATCATATGTGCCTAGTACACGACAAGGAGGCCAGGACACCAGCGCCCGGGGCGCCCTGGAGGCCAGGACACCAGCGCCCGGGGCGCCCTGGAGGCCAGGACACCAGCGCCCGGGGCGCCCTGGAGGCCAGGACACCAGCGCCCGGGGCGCCCTGGAGGCCAGGACACCAGCGCCCGGGACGCCCTGGAGGCCAGGACACCAGCGCCCGGGACGCCCTGGAGGCCAGGACACCAGCGCCCGGGACGCCCTGGAGGCCAGGACACCAGCGCCCGGGACGCCCTGGAGGCCAGGACACCAGCGCCCGGGACGCCCTGGAGGCCAGGACACCAGCGCCCGGGACGCCCTGGAGGCCAGGACACCAGCGCCCGGGACGCCCTGGAGGCCAGGACACCAGCGCCCGGGACGCCCTGGAGGCCAGGACACCAGCGCCCGGGACGCCCTGGAGGCCAGGACACCAGCGCCCGGGACGCCCTGGAGGCCAGGACACCAGCGCACGGGACGCCCTGGAGGCCAGGACACCAGCGCACGGGACGCCTTGGAGGCCAGGACACCAGCGCACGGGACGCCCTGGAGGCCAGGACACCAGCGCACGGGACGCCCTGGAGGCAGGCTTTTTCATCGAAAATATTGGCTATGATTAAAGCAGCTTACAGGTGAGAAGCGGCACACACCGCTAAATACACGGGTGAGAAGCGGCACACACCGCTACATACACGGGTGAGAAGCGGCACACACCGCTACATACACGGGTGAGAAGCGGCACACACCGCTACATACACGGGTGAGAAGCGGCACACACCGCTACATACACGGGTGAGAAGCGGCACACACCGCTACATACACGGGTGAGAAGCGGCACACACCGCTACATACACGGGTGAGAAGCGGCACACACCGCTACATACACGGGTGAGAAGCGGCACACACCGCTACATGAGTTGCGTTCCTCCAATCACAGAAAGCGTCTGAGGAAACATCGAGAGGCGATGGTGGAAGACTGTTTAATGGCACTTGGGTAACACTGAGCAGAGAACACGGTGCCCGACGCCCCAGGTACAGCGGGAACCGCCTAGAGGCCCAAAACACCCTCAACTCCCAGTGTAAAAGCCCCATTCACAGGGAGCGGTGATGGAGGATCCTGGGGGAGGGCACGCCCCCGGACATTACACCAGGTGTCGGGGAGCTGTGATGGAGAGGATCCTGGGGGAGGGCACGCCCCCGGACATTACACCAGGTGTTGGGGAGCTGTGATGGAGAGGATCCTGGGGGAGGGCACGCCCGGACATTACACCAGGTGTCGGAGAGGATCCTGGGGGAGGGCACGCCCGGACATTACACCAGGTGTCGGAGAGAATCCTGGGGGAGGGCACGCCCGGACATTACACCAGGTGTCGGAGAGGATCCTGGGGGAGGGCACGCCCGGACATTACACCAGGTGTCGGAGAGGATCCTGGGGGAGGGCACGCCCGGACATTACACAGGGTAAAGCCTTGCAGCAGTCACAATGGTAATAACACTTCGGGGAGATGGCATCTGGCAGTGAGGTGGGAGGTTTGTGGACAGAGCCGGGTTCTGTCCTCTTGGCATATGACTGCGGCCATCTGCTGGGGGTGGACAAGGGTGGACATGGTCCCACAATTACGCCTAAAAAGTACAAAAATGAGAAAACAAAAGAGAAGTTCTTACAGGATCTGTGCTGGATGACACCCACCCGGGGGAGAGGACGGGGCTGGGGATGCTGCAGATATACAATGTCTTGCCCGTTTTGCTGTATGACAATCCAGGATTTTAATACTGAAGGCCTCACGTCAGAGCGGACCATCGCCATCCGACACCCTCCATGCCCACCCAATGCTGGAAACCATTCACTTCAATGGGGGCGGCGCTGCAGTAAGTCCGGCACCACCATGGAACTGATGGGGTGGGTGCAGGATGTCCGAGGAGAGGCCAACACTAAAATCCTCCAACACCCGTGGAAATGGATTCCACCACGTTCCGCTATCCCCGACCACGGAAGGTGCAAAGTATTCTGACTGAAGTTCAGATTTTTTTGCCTTAATTCTAGTTTTTGTCAATGTGCGTAAGTATTCACACCCTGTAAGGCCTCTTGCACACGAACGTGTGCGCCCGGTGACAGTGCTGCGGGCCACAATGCACAAACACCCACCGTGTGGCAGCAGCGGCGGATCGCAGAATCATTCACTTTAATGGGTCAGTGATCGCCCGTTCTGCAAAAAGATAGGACATGTTCTGACTTTTTACGGAACAGACGTACAGGACGGAATCCCACGGAAGCACTTGGTAGCGCTGCTGTAGGATTCCGCTCCATGCTTCTGTTCGGCACCTCCGGATTTGCAGACCCATTCAAGTGAATGGGTCCACATCCGTGATGCGGAACGCCCACGGAACTGCGCCCGTGTATTGCGGATCCACAAATGCGGTCTGCAATATGGCCACGGAGCGCACACATTGGTGTGAAAGAGGCCTAGGTCAGTACTTTGTGGACCCCTTTTGCTGGTCTCTCCGCGTACATCTTTATATCCGCAAATCCAGCCCCCGGGATCCGTGCCCGTCCTGGTAGAGGTCGTGTGCAGCTTCTCCATTGGATTGAGGTCCCAGACATTACACCCTCCAGCGCAGCTCCAGGGTCATGGTCCTCCTGGAGGTGAACCTCCCCTCACATCTCTGAGGGAATGGGGAGCGATACAATCCCAACCTTCCCCATGTATTTGGTGTCGTCTGCGGAGGGTACGGCTTATAGCGTCCTATGGACGGATCCTTCCATCTCCTCTGTGGAGGGTACGGCTTATAGCGTCCTATGGACGGATCCTTCCATCTCCTCTGTGGGGGGTACGGCTTATAGCGTCCTATGGACGGATCCTTCCATCTCCTCTGTGGGGGGTACGGCTTATAGCGTCCTATGGACGGATCCTTCCATCTCCTCTGTGGGGGGTACGGCTTATAGCGTCCTATGGACGGATCCTTCCATCTCCTCTGTAGGGGGTACGGCTTATAGCGTCCTATGGACAGATACTTCCATCTCCTCTGCGGAGGGTACGGCTTATAGCGTCCTATGGACGGATCCTTCCATCTCCTCTGCGGGGGGTACGGCTTATAGCGTCCTATGGACAGATACTTCCATCTCCTCTGCGGAGGGTACGGCTTATAGCGTCCTATGAACGGATCCTTCCATCTCCTCTGTGGGGGGTACGGCTTATAGCATCCTATGGACGGATCCTTCCATCTCCTCTGTGGGGGGTACGGCTTATAGCGTCCTATGGACGGATCCTTCCATCTCCTCTGTGGGGGGTACGGCTTATAGCGTCCTATGGACGGATCCTTCCATCTCCTCTGGGGGGGGTACGGCTTATAGCGTCCTATGGACAGATACTTCCATCTCCTCTGCGGAGGGTACGGCTTATAGCGTCCTATGGACGGATCCTTCCATCTCCTCTGCGGGGGGTACGGCTTATAGCGTCCTATGGACAGATACTTCCATCTCCTCTGCGGAGGGTACGGCTTATAGCGTCCTATGAACGGATCCTTCCATCTCCTCTGTGGGGGGTACGGCTTATAGCGTCCTATGGACGGATCCTTCCATCTCCTCTGTGGAGGTTACGGCTTATAGTGTCCTATGGACGGATCCTTCCATCTCCTCTGTGGAGGGTACGGCTTATAGCGTCCTATGGACGGATCCTTCCATCTCCTCTGTAGGGGGTACGGCTTATAGCGTCCTATGGACAGATACTTCCATCTCCTCTGCGGAGGGTACGGCTTATAGCGTCCTATGGACGGATCCTTCCATCTCCTCTGCGGAGGGTACGGCTTATAGCGTCTTATGGACGGATCCTTCCATCTCCTCTGTGGGGGGGTACGGCTTATAGTGTCCTATGGACGGATCCTTCCATCTCCTCTGCGGAGGGTACGGCTTATAGCGTCCTATGGACGGATCCTTCCATCTCCTCTGGGGGGGGTACGGCTTATAGCGTCCTATGGACGGATCCTTCCATCTCCTCTGTGGAGGGTACGGCTTATAGCGTCCTATGGACGGATCCTTCCATCTCCTCTGTGGAGGGTACGGCTTATAGCGTCCTATGGACGGATCCTTCCATCTCCTCTGCGGAGGGTACGGCTTATAGCGTCCTATGGACGGATCCTTCCATCTCCTCTGTGGTGGGGTACGGCTTATAGCGTCCTATGGACGGATCCTTCCATCTCCTCTGTGGGGGGTACGGCTTATAGCGTCCTATGGACGGATCCTTCCATCTCCTCTGTGGAGGGTACGGCTTATAGCGTCCTATGGACGGATCCTTCCATCTCCTCTGTGGGGGGTACGGCTTATAGTGTCCTATGGACGGATCCTTCCATCTGCTCTGTGGAGGGTACGGCTTATAGCGTCCTATGGACGGATCCTTCCATCTCCTCTGTGGAGGGTACGGCTTATAGCGTCCTATGGACAGATCCTTCCATCTCCTCTGGGGGGGGTACGGCTTATAGCGTCCTATGGACGGATCCTTCCATCTCCTCTGGGGGGGGTACGGCTTATAGCGTCCTATGGACGGATCCTTCCATCTCCTCTGCGGAGGGTACGGCTTATAGCATCCTATGGACGGATCCTTCCATCTCCTCTGTGGAGGGTACGGCTTATAGCGTCCTATGGACGGATCCTTCCATCTCCTCTGTGGGGGGTACGGCTTATAGCGTCCTATGGACGGATCCTTCCATCTACTCTGTGGGGGGTACGGCTTATAGCGTCCTATGGACAGATCCTTCCATCTCCTCTGGGGGGGGTACGGCTTATAGCGTCCTATGGACGGATCCTTCCATCTCCTCTGCGGAGGGTACGGCTTATAGCATCCTATGGACGGATCCTTCCATCTCCTCTGTGGAGGGTACGGCTTATAGCGTCCTAGGGACGGATCCATCTCCTCTGTGGGGGGGTACGGCTTACAGCGTCCTATGGACAGTTCCCTCCATCTTAGAGCTCCCTCAGGTTCTCAGTGTCCTCCTTTTTCGGTCTGAGGTTTTGGCAGCCCCTTCTCTGGGGACCTTTTATAAGGCCATTGGTTGGACCAGACCTCATTCAGGGGTTGATGGCACAGGGGGTGAATACATATGCAATCACAACAGCTCAGGTTTTATCTTTTTCGCTCCATCACATCTACATTAAAATCCCTTTCCAGGTTGTAATGCAACAAAACAAGGCAATGTAGATGATGAGAGAATTACTACAACCATGGTGGAAAGATCATCCTGAAATCTAAGACCGCACCTCATGAGGGCCACGGATGGGTCATGCAGCTCAGGGATGAGGGGCCCCATGTTCCCACCAGGAGGTTCGGCATTCTACAATCAATCCTTTGGGTGAGAAATCTAGAAATGGTCTTGGTTTAGTGAACAGAACAGAGATAGAAGGTGAAAGACCCCAAAACACGGAGCAGCTGGAAGCACAATCCACCATCAGGATTTTAGGAGAGAGGGGGACATCTGTAGGGGGATAGCTATCTCCTGGGGAGAGGGACATGAGGATCCCGGACAATGGCAGATAATGGTCAGTAGAAACACAAGCTACAAACAGGTCATCTAATAAGGGGGAAGCAGGTGTGCAACTGGGGGGGGAGAAAGGGGTTAAAGCACAAAAACATGACTAGTCACATTGGTGGGGCAAACATGACAAGTCAGGGTTTGGGGCAAACGTGGGAGTCAGGTGGGGAATGTGTGGAAGCTTGGAGCCGAGGGATAGAGGAAGAGTTATACGTCTGGGTTGCAGGGAGTGGAGGCACAAGACGGAGGGTTACCAGGAGGAGGCAGAACATGAAGGGGTCAGAAGAGGTTAGGTGTCTCCAAACCTACAACGTGTTGATTACCGTTTACAGACTGTGTACGCGTCACCACCAGCATCAGACATCCATACAGTGGACACACAGCCACAGACCTGCGAGAAACCATGCCTATATATTCCATAGCTTTCAGGAGCATGTTCTAAAAAGGACCACCCGACCTAACCCACCATCAGCTGCCTCCCCACAAATGATTCCTTCCTCTAGTGCTCTGCAAACCCTACACAACTCCTGCCCTCCTACGTGATGCCAAGTGGTATCCAGACTACGAGCATCTCCTGATCAAACCTTACACAAGATGCCGTCAAGTCACCACACAAGCTGTGGGCTATTGTGGCAATAGCCTACGCAGCCAACCCTCGACCCCGGGCACCCTACGCAGCCAACCCTCGACCCCGGGCACCCTACGCAGCCAACCCTCGACCCCGGGCACCCTACGCAGCCAACCCTCGACCCCGGGCACCCTACGCAGCCAACCCTCGACCCCGGGCACCCTACGCAGCCAACCCTCGACCCCGGGCACCCTACGCAGCCAACCCTCGACCCCAGGCACCCTACGCAGCCAACCCTCGACCCCAGGCACCCTACGCAGCCAACCCTCGACCCCAGGCACCCTACACAGCCAACCCTCGACCCCAGGCACCCTACACAGCCAACCCTCGACCCCAGGCACCCTACACAGCCAACCCTCGACCCCAGGCACCCTACACAGCCAAACCTCGACCCCAGGCACCCTACACAGCCAACCCTCGACCCCAGGCACCCTACACAGCCAACCCTCGACCCCAGGCACCCTACACAGCCAACCCTCGACCCCAGGCACCCTACACAGCCAACCCTCGACCCCAGGCACCCTACACAGCCAACCCTCGACCCCAGGCACCCTACACAGCCAACCCTCGACCCCAGGCACCCTACACAGCCAACCCTCGACCCCAGGCACCCTACACAGCCAACCCTCGACCCCAGGCACCCTACACAGCCAACCCTCGACCCCAGGCACCCTACACAGCCAACCCTCGACCCCAGGCACCCTACACAGCCAACCCTCGACCCCAGGCACCCTACACAGCCAACCCTCGACCCCAGGCACCCTACACAGCCAACCCTCGACCCCAGGCACCCTACACAGCCAACCCTCGACCCCAGGCACCCTACACAGCCAACCCTCGACCCCAGGCACCCTACACAGCCAACCCTCGACCCCAGGCACCCTACACAGCCAACCCTCGACCCCAGGCACCCTACACAGCCAACCCTCGACCCCAGGCACCCTACACAGCCAACCCTCGACCCCAGGCACCCTACACAGCCAACCCTCGACCCCAGGCACCCTACACAGCCAACCCTCGACCCCAGGCACCCTACACAGCCAATCCAACCAACCAAATGCACAGCCAGTTGTCCATATACAGAACTCAACACTTTATGAACCTATCTGTAAACAAATCAGTTGCTAAGCATAAGAGGTTCTGTAGACGACATCCCGGACGAGCCCCAAGTTAGTCACTGGGCCCAAGCTTCTACTAACTGTAGAAGACATTCCAGACGAGCCCCCAAGTTATTCTCTGGGCCCACGATTCTACTAATGGTAGAAGACATCCTGTACGCGCCCCCAGTCAACCATGGAACCCAGGATGATATAATCTGTAGAAGATATCTTGTACACGCCCCCAATTAAGCCACAGAGCCCAAGATGATGTAATCTGTAGAAGACATCCCGGACAAGTCCCAAGCAGCTAATGAACCCAAGATTATATTATCTGTAGAAGAGATCCTGGTTGAGACCCTAAGACAGTCTGACTGACTACAAGAATAGGTCATCTGTAGACAACATTCCATATGAGCCTCCAAACCAGTCGTTGAGCTAAAGATCTGGTCGAGTTCTCAAGTAGGCCAACATGTCCAAAACTGTGCCATCTGTAGAAGACAACCAGGACAATAGCTGATGTGGTCATTTATGACCACATATACACCACTTTTTGGCGTATATTTGTCACAGATTTTGTCGCAAAGGTGAATTGCAGCTAAATCTGTGACTTCTTCCCCTTCCATGCCTCGCCAACCACATCTAAAGAAAGGGGGCATGGTGTGGGAAGGGAAGAGGCCGGGCGGAAGCTCAGTCCCCTTTATTATTTTCCACAACAGTTTTAAGTGTAGAAAATTATCTAAATGTATGCCAGCAAGAGAGCCGGCGTAGATTTGAGGCTGTTGTACGCCGGTGGGGGATGCGCCTACATCGCGTACTGGCCGGCGCTTCTACATAACTTAGGTGCATCAAGTGCCAGCGCTGGGGGATTAAGACCGCTGTCTAAAACGCCGGTCTTAATAAATGACCCCAGTAATATGTGCGGCGTGTGAATGGATTACTTAGCTTCCAACGCCCACCAGGACTTCGTTGTTCAGTTCTTTTAAGCCATGTTAACGAGATTATTTAAAATTCCTTTTCCAGAACAGAGAATAATGTAGACACATCAGCGTTACAGCCACAACCTTCTCCTGCAGGGTTGGCGAGGCCCTTCATATCATGCTGATACTCATGACTAACATTCCTCCTACTTTACAGAAGACCACCACCAGAAAGTTCTGCTCATCTCCAAACCTGATATCGCACTTTCAGACAACATCCACCAGACAAGGCCCTCTCGCTCTCAAGCCTGGACTCTCACACACAGGTACACATAATGAACAGATTAAATACACAATGCGCAGACTGGAATCAGCAGCTATGAAGGGTGGGTGACATGCAGGAGAAGTTATGGGGCGAGGGATGGGCCCACAAGATAGATGCATGCAGTCAAAAGGCGGTGACCACCAGCTGCCATGATGGAAAGAGTGGAGAATCACTGAAACTAATGTGGTCACCAAGAGAGGACTGTATAATCTCAGCTAAGATTGGTCTGACCATACGATCGGACCACGAGCACCCAACTGCCCCCTACCAGGAGGAACACTCTCACACTACAGGGAGCTGTAGGAACTATGAACGTGGGATGGACTTTAGCTGCATTCTGTGCACTTACACGCCAGCTCTCACACGGAGGATGCTCTTGGCATGGGCATGCTTTACTTGGCCTCTCCCAACTTTGACAATTTTTATTTCTCAATCTTTGTTAGGTTTTAAGGAGGAGCAGCCTCTCACAGCGGGGATGTACTGTCCTGAGATGGGGCAGAGGGGCTCCCTTCTTTACGATTACAGTGCTCCTGAAAGTCATGATGGCGGATGTGTACTTACCCCACTCCACTCCACACTGCCCATACTCACTTCTTCTGTGCCCTCTGTGCCACTCTCATATTTCACACTACTCCGGGCACTGTCCCGTCCTTTCTTCCTCTGCTCCAGGGTCTCGCCATCTTTAAGGAGCTGGGCAACTTTTGTCTGGTTGACAGGATCCAGTCCCTGAAACAATTAATGGACAGAGGGCTCAGTCCAGTGCAGCGGGGCTGTATACCTCCGCATAGATGAATACTGGGCAGAGGGCTCAGTCCAGTGCAGCGGGGCTGTATACCTCCGCATAGATGAATACTGGGCAGAGGGCTCAGTCCAGTGCAGCGGGGCTGTATACCTCCGCATAGATGAATACTGGGCAGAGGGCTCAGTCCAGTGCAGCGGGGCTGTATACCTCCGCATAGATGAATACTGGGCAGAGGGCTCAGTCCAGTGCAGCGGGGCTGTATACCTCCGCATAGATGAATACTGGGCAGAGGGCTCAGTCCAGTGCAGCGGGGCTGTATACCTCCGCAGAGATGAATACTGGGCAGAGGGCTCAGTCCAGTGCAGCGGGGCTGTATACCTCCGCATAGATGAATACTGGGCAGAGGGCTCAGTCCAGTGCAGCGGGGCTGTATACCTCCACATAGATGAATACTGGGCAGAGGGCTCAGTCCAGTGCAGCGGGGCTGTATACCTCCGCATAGATGAATACTGGGCAGAGGTCTCAGTCCAGTGCAGCGGGGCTGTATACCTCCGCATATATAAATACAGAGCAGAGGGCTCAGTCCAGTGCAGCGGGGCTGTATACCTCCACACAGATGAATACAGGGCAGAGGGCTCAGTCCAGTGCAGCGGGGCTGTATACCTCCGCACAGATTAATACAGGGCAGAGGGCTCAGTCCAGTGCAGCGGGGCTGTATACCTCCGCATAGATGAATACTGGGCAGAGGGCTCAGTCCAGTGCAGCGGGGCTGTATACCTCCACATAGATGAATACTGGGCAGAGGGCTCAGTCCAGTGCAGCGGGGCTGTATACCTCCACACAGATGAATACAGGGCAGAGGGCTCAGTCCAGTGCAGCGGGGCTGTATACCTCCGCATAGATGAATACAGGGCAGAGGGCTAAGTACTGTGCAGCGGGGCTGTATACCTCCGCATAGATGAATACTGGGCAGAGGGCTCAGTCCAGTGCAGCGGGGCTGTATACCTCCACATAGATGAATACAGGGCAGAGGGCTCAGTCCAGTGCAGCGGGGCTGTATACCTCCGCATAGATGAATACTGGGCAGAGGGCTCAGTCCAGTGCAGCGGGGCTGTATACCTCCGCATAGATGAATACAGAGCAGAGGGCTCAGTCCAGTGCAGTGGGGCTGTATACCTCCGCACAGATGAATACAGGGCAGAGGGCTCAGTCCAGTGCAGTGGGGCTGTATACCTCCACATAGATGAATACAGAGCAGAGGGCTCAGTCCAGTGCAGCGGGGCTGTATACCTCCGCATAGATGAATACTGGGCAGAGGGCTCAGTCCAGTGCAGCGGGGCTGTATACCTCCGCATATATAAATACAGAGCAGAGGGCTCAGTCCAGTGCAGCGGGGCTGTATACCTCCGCACAGATGAATACAGGGCAGAGGGCTCAGTCCAGTGCAGTGGGGCTGTATACCTCCACATAGATGAATACAGAGCAGAGGGCTCAGTCCAGTGCAGCGGGGCTGTATACCTCCGCATAGATGAATACTGGGCAGAGGGCTCAGTCCAGTGCAGCGGGGCTGTATACCTCCACATAGATGAATACAGGGCAGAGGGCTCAGTCCAGTGCAGTGGGGCTGTATACCTCCGCATAGATGAATACAGAGCAGAGGGCTCAGTCCAGTGCAGCGGGGCTGTATACCTCCGCATAGATGAATACAGGGCAGAGGGCTCAGTCCAGTGCAGCGGGGCTGTATACCTCCGCATAGATGAATACAGGGCAGAGGGCTCAGTCCAGTGCAGCGGGGCTGTATACCTCCACATAGATGAATACAGGGCAGAGGGCTCAGTCCAGTGCAGCGGGGCTGTATACCTCCACATAGATGAATACAGGGCAGAGGGCTCAGTCCAGTGCAGCGGGGCTGTATACCTCTGCATAGATGAATACAGAGCAGAGGGCTCAGTCCAGTGCAGTGGGGCTGTATACCTCCGCATAGATGAATACAGGGCAGAGGGCTCAGTCCAGTGCAGTGGGGCTGTATACCTCCACATGTAGACCTCACCTGTTTACGGGAGCGTACGGCGCACTCCTCCAGAGTCTCGGCAGCCTCCAATTTGCCCTGTCGTCGGTACAAGGCGCCCAGGTTTCGGAGCGTGGTGTTCACTGTGGGACTTTATGTAGAAGAGACAATTAGAGAAAAGCGGAAGGGAAACCCCCAGAAGACACTGGTAAGAAGAAGACTAACCTGTTCACCCGACAGGCCTTGTACCAGCCCCCATACTCCGAGTACGGGGTCCCATCATTGTTAGGAGTCTGCAGGGAGGGAATGAGATTAATAGAGAGGACAACAATCAGCAGATACGATAGAGGACGAGACGGCTGGAACGACGCTCCTACAGACTAATGTACAACCACCTGCTGTATGACCCTCCCCATTGTATCCAGCGCCCCCACCCCCCCGGATCCAGGCTCAGGAGGTACAGCTTATCCCTCACTTACCTCAGTGAAGGCTTAAAAGGTACAGCCCAACAGCCCCCCCCCCCCCAGTAAAAGAGGAGAGGTCCAGCTCACCACAATCCAGGTTTACAGGCATAACCCACATTACATTACCCTGCCAGTCCCCGCCCAGAAGTATAGCCGCCCCCTCCCCTCCCCACCCCCCCCCCCCCGTCCAGAGGTATAGCCGCCCCCTCCCCCCCGTCCAGAGGTATAGCCGCCCCATCCCCTCCACACCGCCATGTACAGAGAAGAGGCTGCAGACCCGCACCTTGCTCATCTCCTCCCGCTCCTCAGCATGCATCCAGATGGGCTTGTGGTCATCTACAAGACAGAAAATGCACAATAATGAAATCTAGACCAAGAGGCGTCCAGAATGTCAGCTCTTGTGCCCAGAACTCACCATCCACGGAGCCAAACTCCTTGACGTGGGCCTGAGTCAGGATGTCCTTGTACAGCTGCTCTGCTGCTTTATACTTTGCTTGCTTCAGGTAACACGAGGCCTGAAGAAGAGAGGCGACCGCATCAGACACAGGATCCACCATCAGCCACAGGCCCCACGCCTCCCCAATACCTCACTAGTCACAGAGCCCCCCCGATATACAGCCCAACCTCAGCCACAGCGCCCCACGCCTCCCCAATACCTCACTAGTCACAGAGCCCCCCCGATATACAGCCCAACCTCAGCCATAGAGCCCCACGTCTCCCCAATACCTCACTAGTCAGAGCCCCCTGCCCCCCCGATACACAGCCCAACCTCAGCCATAGAGCTCCACGTCTCCCTCATACTGTTTATACACAGCCATACACATCAATAGCAGGCACAGAACTACAAGCCTCCTCCATACCAGATTATTCTTGGTTTTGGCAACATTTGGATCGTCAGGTCCTAGCCGGGCTTGGTAGATCTCCAGTGCACGGCAGTAGTAGTATTCTACCTCATCGTATTTCCCCTGGTTCTGACACAGCAGCGCCAAGTTATTCAGCTGTTTTGCAACATCAGGATGATCCTTCCCGAGAACCTGAGCACAAAGATCAGAGAAGGATCATGAGAAGGAAGAGATGAGGTAGAGAGGTGGTAGGAGACATGGAGGAGGAGATGAGGTAGACAGCTGGTAGGAGACATGGAGGAGGAGATGAGGTAGACAGCTGGTAGGAGACATGGAGGAGGAGATGGGGTAGACAGCTGGTAGGAGACATGGAGGAGGAGATGGGGTAGACAGCTGGTAGGAGACATGGAGGAGGAGATGAGGTAGACAGCTGGTAGGAGACATGGAGGAGGAGATGGGGTAGACAGCTGGTAGGAGACATGGAGGAGGAGATGGGGTAGACAGCTGGTAGGAGACATGGAGGAGGAGATGGGGTAGACAGCTGGTAGGAGACATGGAGGAGGAGATGAGGTAGACAGCTGGTAGGAGACATGGAGGAGGAGATGAGGTAGACAGCTGGTAAGAGACATGGAGGAGATGAGGTAGACAGCTGGTAGGAGACATGGAGGAGGAGATGGGGTAGACAGCTGGTAGGAGACATGGAGGAGGAGATGAGGTAGACAGCTGGTAGGAGACATGGAGGAGGAGATGGGGTAGACAGCTGGTAGGAGACATGGAGGAGGAGATGGGGTAGACAGCTGGTAGGAGACATGGAGGAGGAGATGGGGTAGACAGCTGGTAGGAGACATGGAGGAGGAGATGAGGTAGACAGCTGGTAGGAGACATGGAGGAGGAGATGAGGTAGACAGCTGGTAAGAGACATGGAGGAGATGAGGTAGACAGCTGGTAGGAGACATGGAGGAGGAGATTAGGTAGACAGCTGGTAGGAGACATGGAGGAGGAGATGAGGTAGAGAGGTGGTAGGAGACATGGAGGAGGAGATGAGGTAGACAGCTGGTAGGAGACATGGAAGACAGGGAGAAGAAGATCAGGTAGACATGCTCTTCAGGATCACTTACCTTCTCCCGGATCTCCAGTGCCCTCTTACACAAGGGTTCGGCCTCTCTGTATTTGCCCCTTTTCCCGTACAGAACTGCCAGGTTATTGAGGGTAGCTGCCACCTGTGAACATGGCACAGTCAGCTCCTACCTGCTCTAAGGATTACATTTTTGCGTCATGTTGGTTATACACTTACCGCTGGGTGGTCCTTTCCCAGGGTTTTCTCTCTGATAGACAGGGCATCATTTAGAAGATGGGCAGCTTCCTTATACTTGTTCTGGTCTCGGTACACCAGCGCAAGGATGTTTAACATGGTGGCCACATCAGGATGGTCATGTCCAGAGGTTTTCTCCAGGTCTTCCAGCGCTTGCTTGCAGAGTGGCACAGCCACCTCGTACCGACCTTGAGATGCATACTGGATGACGAGATTGTGCAATGTGCGGAGTCGTGCCGGGATCTCGTACCCACCCTGCTGGGCAGCAGCAGCTGCAGAGCTGTGCTGGTGTGACACTAAGAAAACGGAAAGAGGTCCATTTCATATGTGTCCTTCCAGGATGATACAGGCGCGATGCCAAAACTAGATGACCTCCCTTTACAGGAGCAATGACCCAACCTAACATGACCTCCACCAATCCTGATGATACAAGAGTGATGCCTCTACCAACCCCACCACATGACCTCCACCAATCCTCATCTTATACTGATGATATAGGAGTGATGCCTCTACCAACCCCACCACATGACCTCCACCAATCCTCATCTTATACTGATGATATAGGAGTGATGTCCCAACCAACCCCACCACATGACCTCCACTAATCCTCATACTGGAGTGGTGCTGGGGATACAGTAGACCTCAGGGGGAGAACATTACGCCAGTGATGGGAGTGAATAGATAGGCATTATCTTGCACATGGTCTCGTCAACACGTCAGGGGATCATGTTTCAGGATCCATGTCATGAAGGTCAGGTCCAGGTACCAGAGATGCACGGATGAAGCTAGGACTGGAGTAGGGGATGGTCTGATACTCACTGCCTTGTCCTGACTCTTCCTCCTCATTGGGGAAGAGCTCATCCAGATTATCCTTATTGGCGTCTCCTTCCTTCTCTTCCTGTGGACAGAACACGGAGACATTATAAAGGAAGATGTGAGGAGGCCGCGGCTATGGATGCTTTATAATGGCGATCTGCGCTGACGTTTTGGTTTTTCACGTTATTTTGCAGTGGACATATAATGACAGGATATGGCGGTATTACAGTCACATTCTCGCCCTGTTTTTCTTGCAATGAAGTTCTCATACACAGGGAGCCACAGGTGACCTTGACGGTACGAGGCGCACTTACCGTGGGCGACACATCCTCATCGTACTTCTTCAGCTGGTTCATGAACTCCAGGTGTTTCTTCTCCTCCTCCAGCTGTGCCACGTTCTGCTCGCTGTGCTGTAGCTTCTGCTGGGTATTCGCCAGTTCGTCTCGCAGCCACTGGTTCTCCTGGCAAAGTCGCCTCACCTGTGCGCGCAGTTTCTGCTTCTCCGACTCCACTGCCGTCAAATGATTAGATAACGCCATCATCAGCTGTAGAGAAGAACTGTGTGAGCTCGTCAGCCGACACCGCACGTCAGCTTCCTTCCTGCAGGGGGTGTCAGTCTATGGAAACCTCAGGAGGTGAATCTGTATCTGATGGCGGGACTATTGTATACAGGATGATACGAGTACAGTACAATAGACCCGCCATCAGACTATCAGTCACTATCCTCGTGTCATGCGCCCCATCCAGGACTTCCTCCCCTCTCCTCGCGTCATGCGCCCCATCCAGGACTTCCTCCCATCTCCTCGCATCCTGCGCCCCATCCAGGACTTCCTCCCATCTCCACGTCTCATATGCCCCATCCAGGACTTCCTCCCATCGCCACGTCTCATATGCCCCATCCAGGACTTCCTCCCATCGCCACGTCTCATATGCCCCATCCAGGACGTCCTCCCATCTCCTCGTCTCATATGCCCCATCCAGGACTTCCTCCCATCTCCTCGTCTCATATGCCCCATCCAGGACTTCCTCCCATCTCCTAGTCTCATATGCCCCATCCAGGACTTCCTCCCATCTCCTCGTCTCATATGCCCCATCCAGGACTTCCTCCCATCTCCTCGTCTCATATGCCCCATCCAGGACTTCCTCCCATCTCCTATGCCCCATCCAGGACATCCTCCCATCTCCTCGTCTCATATGCCCCATCCAGGACTTCCTCCCATCTCCACGTCTCATATGCCCCATCCAGGACTTCCTCCCATCTCCTCGCGTCATGCGCCCCATCCAGGACTTCCTCCCATCTCCTCGTCTCATATGCCCCATCCAGGACCTCCTCCCATCTCCACGTCTCATATGCCCCATCCAGGACGTCCTCCCATCTGCTTGTCTCATATGCCCCATCCAGGACGTCCTCCCATCTCCACGTCTCATATGCCCCATCCAGGACTTCCTCCCATCCCCTCGTCTCATATGCCCCATCCAGGACTTCCTCCCATCTCCACGTCTCATATGCCCCATCCAGGACTTCCTCCCATCTCCTAGTCTCATATGCCCCATCCAGGACTTCCTCCCATCGCCACGTCTCATATGCCCCATCCAGGACTTCCTCCCATCGCCACGTCTCATATGCCCCATCCAGGACGTCCTCCCATCTCCTCGTCTCATATGCCCCATCCAGGACTTCCTCCCATCTCCTAGTCTCATATGCCCCATCCAGGACTTCCTCCCATCTCCTCGTCTCATATGCCCCATCCAGGACTTCCTCCCATCTCCTATGCCCCATCCAGGACATCCTCCCATCTCCTATGCCCCATCCAGGACATCCTCCCATCTCCTCGTCTCATATGCCCCATCCAGGACTTCCTCCCATCTCCACGTCTCATATGCCCCATCCAGGACTTCCTCCCATCTCCTCGCGTCATGCGCCCCATCCAGGACTTCCTCCCATCTCCTCGTCTCATATGCCCCATCCAGGACCTCCTCCCATCTCCACGTCTCATATGCCCCATCCAGGACGTCCTCCCATCTCCTCGTCTCATATGCCCCATCCAGGACGTCCTCCATCCAGGACTTCCTCCCATCTCCTCGTCTCATATGCCCCATCCAGGACTTCCTCCCATCTCCTAGTCTCATATGCCCCATCCAGGACTTCCTCCCATCTCCACGTCTCATATGCCCCATCCAGGACTTCCTCCCATCCCCTCGTCTCATATGCCCCATCCAGGACCTCCTCCCATCTCGTCTCATATGCCCCATCCAGGACTTCCTCCCATCTCCTCGCGTCCTGCGCCCCATCCAGGACTTCCTCCCATCTCCTCGTGTCCTGCGTCCCATCCAGGACCTCCTCCCATCTCCTCGTCTCATATGCCCCATCCAGGACGTCCTCCATCCAGGACTTCCTCCCATCTCCTCGTCTCATATGCCCCATCCAGGACTTCCTCCCATCTCCTAGTCTCATATGCCCCATCCAGGACTTCCTCCCATCTCCACGTCTCATATGCCCCATCCAGGACTTCCTCCCATCCCCTCGTCTCATATGCCCCATCCAGGACCTCCTCCCATCTCGTCTCATATGCCCCATCCAGGACTTCCTCCCATCTCCTCGCGTCCTGCGCCCCATCCAGGACTTCCTCCCATCTCCTCGTGTCCTGCGCCCCATCCAGGACCTCCTCCCATCTCCTCGTCTCATATGCCCCATCCAGGACTTCCTCCCATCTCCACGTCTCATATGCCCCATCCAGGACTTCCTCCTATCTCCTCGTCTCATATGCCCCATCCAGGACCTCCTCCCATCTCTTTGTGTCATGTACTCCATCCAGGAAACCCATCTCATTTTCTCATAAGTGCGGTCCAGGACTTCCTCCCATCTCCACGTCTCATATGCCCCATCCAGGACTTCCTCCCATCTCCTATGCCCCATCCAGGACATCCTCCCATCTCCTATGCCCCATCCAGGACATCCTCCCATCTCCTCGTCTCATATGCCCCATCCAGGACTTCCTCCCATCTCCACGTCTCATATGCCCCATCCAGGACTTCCTCCCATCTCCTCGCGTCATGCGCCCCATCCAGGACTTCCTCCCATCTCCTCGTCTCATATGCCCCATCCAGGACCTCCTCCCATCTCCACGTCTCATATGCCCCATCCAGGACGTCCTCCCATCTCCTCGTCTCATATGCCCCATCCAGGACGTCCTCCATCCAGGACTTCCTCCCATCTCCTCGTCTCATATGCCCCATCCAGGACTTCCTCCCATCTCCTAGTCTCATATGCCCCATCCAGGACTTCCTCCCATCTCCACGTCTCATATGCCCCATCCAGGACTTCCTCCCATCCCCTCGTCTCATATGCCCCATCCAGGACCTCCTCCCATCTCGTCTCATATGCCCCATCCAGGACTTCCTCCCATCTCCTCGCGTCCTGCGCCCCATCCAGGACTTCCTCCCATCTCCTCGTGTCCTGCGCCCCATCCAGGACCTCCTCCCATCTCCTCGTCTCATATGCCCCATCCAGGACGTCCTCCATCCAGGACTTCCTCCCATCTCCTCGTCTCATATGCCCCATCCAGGACTTCCTCCCATCTCCTAGTCTCATATGCCCCATCCAGGACTTCCTCCCATCTCCACGTCTCATATGCCCCATCCAGGACTTCCTCCCATCCCCTCGTCTCATATGCCCCATCCAGGACCTCCTCCCATCTCGTCTCATATGCCCCATCCAGGACTTCCTCCCATCTCCTCGCGTCCTGCGCCCCATCCAGGACTTCCTCCCATCTCCTCGTGTCCTGCGCCCCATCCAGGACCTCCTCCCATCTCCTCGTCTCATATGCCCCATCCAGGACTTCCTCCCATCTCCACGTCTCATATGCCCCATCCAGGACTTCCTCCTATCTCCTCGTCTCATATGCCCCATCCAGGACTTCCTCCCATCTCCTCGTCTCATATGCCCCATCCAGGACCTCCTCCCATCTCGTCTCATATGCCCCATCCAGGACTTCCTCCCATCTCCTCGTGTCCTGCGCCCCATCCAGGACCTCCTCCCATCTCCTCGTCTCATATGCCCCATCCAGGACTTCCTCCCATCTCCACGTCTCATATGCCCCATCCAGGACTTCCTCCCATCTCCTCGTCTCATATGCCCCATCCAGGACCTCCTCCCATCTCTTTGTGTCATGTACTCCATCCAGGAAACCCATCTCATTTTCTCATAAGTGCGGTCCAGGACTTCCTCTCATTTCATCTGTGTGTGCCCCATCCTGAACTTACTTCCATCTTGTCTCACGAGTCTGGTCCAGGAACCCCATCTCCTTGTTTCATGTGCCCCATCTCCTGTCCTCACACACGTCAAAGACTCCCTAGTAACACATTCCCTGCCAGGACCCCTCACCTCCTGAGATTTCCTGACAGAAGGGGATAGGCTGTAGAGAGATTAAGTGGCAGTAAAGTCAGCGAAACACTCCGAGCAAAACGGCTGCCATTCTACCAGATGCAGCAGCTGAGGGGCATGACCAGGACTGCAACACCATAAGGACAACCCTTGTGTCATGCTTCACTGCCTTGATCCCAGCACCCAGCAGAACACAGCAGGGTAGAAGTATCACAGCTGAAGCCCACAGAAAGCAGACAGACTGGGGTGGGCTCGGCCCCATCTCACCTGCGCTTCCCCGAGACCCAGTTCAATCATCTCCACAGACTTGCGGAGCAGGCCGGACTTCTCGTGCACCAGGTTGGCCTCTTCATCTTTCTTCAGGCATTTGATGGTCTCCAGGAGGCTGTGAAGGATGGAGTTGTGTTCATTGCGCAGAGCCTCCAGTCCCTGCACCACCAGCTTTGTGTTTGAGATGATCTCCTCCTGGGACAACTTGTCCAACTTCTCCTCACGGGGGTACATCATGAGCGACGTGTCCTGCAACACAGAAAGAGAGGCAGACGCCATGAGCGACGTGTCCTGCAACAATGAACGAGGGGCAGACGCCATGAGCGACGTGTCCTGCAACACAGAACGAGGGGCAGACGCCATGAGCGACGTGTCCTGCAACACAGAAAGAGAGGCAGACGCCATGAGCGACGTGTCCTGCAACACAGAACGAGGGGCAGACGCCATGAGCGACGTGTCCTGCAACACAGAACGAGGGGCAGACGCCATGAGCGACGTGCCCTGCAACACAGAACGAGGGGCAAACACCATGAGCGACGTGCCCTGCAACACAGAACGAGGGGCAGACGCCATGAGCGACGTGTCCTGCAACACAGAACGAGGGGCAGGCGCCATGAGCGACGTGTCCTGCAACACAGAACGAGGGGCAGGCGCCATGAGCGACGTGTCCTGCGACACAGAACGAGGGGCAGACGCCATGAGCGACGTGTCCTGCAACACAGAACGAGGGGCAGGCGCCATGAGCGACGTGCCCTGCAACACAGAACGAGGGGCAGGCGCCATGAGCGACGTGTCCTGCAACACAGAACGAGGGGCAGACGCCATGAGCGACGTGCCCTGCAACACAGAACGAGGGGCAGACGCCATGAGCGACGTGTCCTGCAACACAGAACGAGGGGCAGGCGCCATGAGCGACGTGTCCTGCAACACAGAACGAGGGGCAGGCGCCATGAGCGACGTGCCCTGCAACACAGAACGAGGGGCAGACGCCATGAGCGACGTGCCCTGCAACACAGAACGAGAGGCAGACGCCATGAGCGACGTGCCCTGCAACACAGAACGAGGGGCAGACGCCATGGCCGACGTGCCCCGGAACACCTTAAACTACCCCCCCTCTACAATGGACTATCAGCCATTACTCCTGGGGCGCCCTGTAGACTACCAGCCATTAACCCCGGCAGGACTGGGAATTGCACTAAACGGAGTCAGTGCCTCACACAGCTGGCAGTCCCAGGTCATTAACCCCTACTCTGCCATTATTTTGTCCACCCCCCACACCAGCTCCACAGACTGCAGAGTTAACCAGTGCAGTGCCACAGGCTGGCCAGCTGAGTCCTCCCTTCTAGACATGTCACTGCCTGCAGTGGAAGAGCAGGCACTCACCTTGCACACAGGTTGAAGCTGGCCTTACAAGTGGGCTCCAGGAAGAGGAGCCCAACGTCACTGCATAGACCACCTAAGAACTGGATGAGCACTGCAGGACCCTGACACAACCTCCCTCCTCCTCCTCCTCAGCTTCCTGTACGATCCCTGCTTCACCCCCTCCCAACACCCAGACCGCCCTCCACAGCCTGCCCCCCCCTCCCAACACCCAGACCGCCCTCCACAGCCTGCCCCCCCCTCCCAACACCCAGACCGCCCTCCACAGCCTGCCCTCCCTCCCAACACCCAGACCGCCCTCCACAGCCTGCCCTCCCTCCCAACACCCAGACCGCCCTCCACAGCCTGCCCTCCCTCCCAACACCCAGACCGCCCTCCACAGCCTGCCCTCCCTCCCAACACCCAGACCGCCCTCCACAGCCTGCCCTCCCTCCCAACACCCAGACCGCCCTCCACAGCCTGCCCCCTCCCAATGCTGCGTCCGCACAGCACTGCACTGATCTCACTGCACCTGCACCATTTGAACTGTACCGATGATACACATGCTGCCCCCTAAGAATATATACACAAACTGCACGCTACCCCTTAATACACACTGCACGCTACCCCCCCAGAATAAACGCTGCCCCTTAATACACACTGCACACTACCCCCCCCAGAATAAACGCTGCCCCTTACTGCACGCTACCCCCCCAGAATAAACGCTGCCCCTTAATACACGCTGCACGCTACCCCCCCAGAATAAACGCTGCCCCTTAATACACACTGCACGCTACCCCCCCAGAATAAACGCTGCCCCTTACTGCACGCTACCCCCCCAAAATAAACGCTGCCCCTTAATACACACTGCACGCTACCCCCCCAGAATAAACGCTGCCCCTTACTGCACGCTACCCCCCCAAAATAAACGCTGCCCCTTAATACACACTGCACACTACCCCCCCTCCAGAATAAACGCTGCCCCTTAATACACACTGCACGCTACCCCCCAGAATAAACGCTGCACGCTACCCCCCCCCAGAATAAACGCTGCCCCTTAATACACACTGCACGCTACACCTATCACCCCCCCCCCCCCCCAAGAATAAACGCTGCACCCCGAAAATACGCACACGTGCCCAATAATGATGTACAGGAGGTAGAGACCATGAGGATTACCGAGCGGTGAGCATCTCCTCACTCCACACCAGCCCATACCTAACAATGATGTACAGGAGGTAGAGACCATGAGGATTACTGAGCGGTGAGCATCTCCTCACTCCACACCGGCCCATACCTAATAATAATGATGTACAGGAGGTAGAGACCATGAGGACTACCGAGCGGTGAGCATCTCCTCACTCCACACCGGCCCATACCTAACAATGATGTACAGGAGGTAGAGACCATGAGGATTACCGAGCGGTGAGCATCTCCTCACTCCACACCGGCCCATACCTAACAATGATGTACAGGAGGTAGAGACCATGAGGATCTCCTCACTCCACACCAGCCCATACCTAACAATGATGTACAGGAGGTAGAGACCATGAGGATTACCGAGCGGTGAGCATCTCCTCACTCCACACCGGCCCATACCTAACAATGATGTACAGGAGGTAGAGACCATGAGGATTACCGAGCGGTGAGCATCTCCTCACTCCACACCGGCCCATACCTAATAATGATGTACAGGAGGTAGAGACCATGAGGACTACCGAGCGGTGAGCATCTCCTCACTCCACACCGGCCCATACCTAACAATGATGTACAGGAGGTAGAGACCATGAGGATTACCGAGCGGTGAGCATCTCCTCACTCCACACCGGCCCATACCTAACAATGATGTACAGGAGGTAGAGACCATGAGGATCTCCTCACTCCACACCGGCCCATACCTAACAATGATGTACAGGAGGTAGAGACCATGAGGATTACCGAGCGGTGAGCATCTCCTCACTCCACACCGGCCCATACCTAATAATGATGTACAGGAGGTAGAGACCATGAGGACTACCGAGCGGTGAGCATCTCCTCACTCCACACCGGCCCATACCTAATAATGATGTACAGGAAGTAGAGACCATGAGGATTACCGAGCGGTGAGCATCTCCTCACTCCACACCGGCCCATACCTAACAATGATGTACAGGAGGTAGAGACCATGAGGATTACCGAGCGGTGAGCATCTCCTCACTCCACACCGGCCCATACCTAACAATGATGTACAGGAGGTAGAGACCATGAGGATTACCGAGCGGTGAGCATCTCCTCACTCCACACCGGCCCATACCTAATAATGATGTACAGGAGGTAGAGACCATGAGGACTACCGAGCGGTGAGCATCTCCTCACTCCACACCGGCCCATACCTAATAATGATGTACAGGAAGTAGAGACCATGAGGATTACCGAGCGGTGCGCATCTCCTCACTCCACACCGGCCCATACCTAACAATGATGTACAGGAGGTAGAGACCATGAGGATTACCGAGCGGTGAGCATCTCCTCACTCCACACCGGCCCATACCTAACAATGATGTACAGGAGGTAGAGACCATGAGGATTACCGAGCGGTGAGCATCTCCTCACTCCACACCGGCCCATACCTAATAATGATGTACAGGAGGTAGAGACCATGAGGACTACCGAGCGGTGAGCATCTCCTCACTCCACACCGGCCCATACCTAATAATGATGTACAGGAAGTAGAGACCATGAGGATTACCGAGCGGTGAGCATCTCCTCACTCCACACCGGCCCATACCTAACAATGATGTACAGGAGGTAGAGACCATGAGGATTACCGAGCGGTGAGCATCTCCTCACTCCACACCGGCCCATACCTAATAATGATGTACAGGAGGTAGAGACCATGAGGACTACCGAGCGGTGAGCATCTCCTCACTCCACACCGGCCCATACCTAATAATGATGTACAGGAAGTAGAGACCATGAGGATTACCGAGCGGTGAGCATCTCCTCACTCCACACCGGCCCATACCTAACAATGATGTACAGGAGGTAGAGACCATGAGGATTACCGAGCGGTGAGCATCTCCTCACTCCACACCGGCCCATACCTAACAATGATGTATAGGAGGTAGAGACCATGAGGATTACCGAGCGGTGAGCATCTCCTCACTCCACACCGGCCCATACCTAATAATGATGTACAGGAGGTAGAGACCATGAGGATTACCGAGCGGTGAGCATCTCCTCACTCCACACATCGAGGTATACTGTGGGGGGTGTATATATTTATATTGAGTATACGGCAGGGTGGTTACAATGCCTTAAAAATATAAAAAATTCACACCCCTTGAACTTTTCCACATTTTTTTCACGTTACAGAAACAAAGGATAATGTATTTTATTGGGATTTTATGTGATCAGACATACCTGTACTTTGTGTTGGTCGAAGTGAACAGAAAATGATGCCTGGTTTTCACAATGTTTAATAAATAATAATCAGTGCATTAGTGTTCAGCCCCTGTACTCTGATCCCTCTAATAGAGTCCAGGGTGACCAATTGCCCTCAGAAGTCACCTCATTAGTGCAGTCGTGGCCAAAAGTTTTGAGAATTACATAAATATTGGAAAAGTTGCTGCTTAAGTTTTTATAATAGCAGTTTGCATCTATGTATAAGGTAATGTCGCACTAGAATGGGGTGGAGATCCAGCAGAGGCGCCCCCACTAACAGACAGGATAAATATATAGAAGTGGGGCACCCTCTATAAGTAAAGGGATCCTTTATTAAACATAGCAAGATCCACAGTAAAATGAACACTATATATCACAATAATAGTAAAGGTCAGCAACTGTCTAAAGATCGGCAGAGAATGGTTGATCAGTGTAATGATAAAAATTCTATAAATTAAAACCTAAAATAAAAAAATATAGATCCCAATGTACAAATGATTTAAAAGACAATACTTAGAATATTCGATAAATAATTGAGAGAAGGTGGTCGTATAAGTCACTGGTGATTATTCAATGCGAAATCTTAAAAAATAATTGCTTTCTGCCGAATAGTTAGAATAATCGGCTCATGTCCTTTGACGCACATGTATAGCGATGGCCAAAATTCAGCGCGTATGTAACATTAGGTGATTGATGTAGACAATGTTACAATTGTTCTATATAAATACAGCGGGACGCCGCTCTGCGTATGAACAATTGAAACATTGTCTACACCAATCACCTAATGTTACATACGCGCTGAATTTTGGCTATCACTATACATGTGCGTCAAAGGACATGAGCCGATTATTCTAACTATTCGGCAGAAAGCAATTATTTATAAGATTTCGCATTGAATAATCACCAGTGACTTATATGACCACCTTCTCTCAATTATTTTTCGAATATTCTAAGTATTGTCTTTTAAATCATTTGTACATTGGGATCTATATTTTTTTATTTTAGGTTTTAATAATTTATTGAATTTTTATCATTACACTGATCAACCATTCTCTGCCGATCTTTAGACTGTTGCTGACCTTTACTATTATTGTGATATATAGTGTTCATTTTACTGTGAATCTTGCTATGTTTAATAAAGGATCCCTTTACTTATAGAGGGTGCCCCACTTCTATATATTTTTTTACAGTAATTTGCACGTACTCCAGAATGTTATGAAGAGTGATCAGATGAATTGCATAGTCCTTCTTGGCCATGAAAATTAACTTAATCCCCAAAAAACCTTTCCACTGCATTTCATTGCTGTCATTAAAGGACCTGCTGAGATCATTTCAGTAATCGTCTTGTTAACTCAGGTGAGAATGTTGACGAGCACAAGGCTGGAGATCATTATGTCAGGCTGATTGGGTTAAAATGGCAGACTTGACCTGTTAAAAAGGAGGGGGATGCTTGAAATCATTGTTCTTCCATTGTTAACCATGGTGACCTGCAAAGAAACGCGTGCAGCCATCATTGCGTTGCATAAAAATGGCTTCACAGGCAAGGATATTGTGGCTACTAAGATTGCACCTCAATCAGCAATTTATAGGATCATCAAGAACTTCAAGGAAAGAGGTTCAATTCTTGTTAAGGCTTCAGGGCGTCCAAGAAAGTCCAGCAAGCGCCAGGATCGTCTCCTAAAGAGGATTCAGCTGCGGGATCGGAGTGCCACCAGTGCAGAGCTTGCTCAGGAATGGCAGCAGGCAGGTGTGAGCGCATCTGCACGCACAGTGAGGCCAAGACTTTTGGAAGATGGCCTGGTGTCAAGAAGGGCAGCAAAGAAGCCACTTCTCTCCAAAAAAAAACATCAGGGACAGATTGATCTTCTGCAGAAAGTCTGGTGAATGGACTGCTGAGGATTGGGGCAAAGTCATATTCTCCGATGAAGCCTCTTTCCGATTGTTTGGGGCATCTGGAAAAAGGCTTGTCCGGAGAAGAAAAGGTGAGCGCTACCATCAGTCCTGTGTCATGCCAACAGTAAAGCATCCTGAGACCATTCATGTGTGGGGTTGCGTCTCATCCAAGGGAGTGGGCTCACTCACAATTTTTCCCCAAAACACAGCCATGAATAAAGAATGGCACCAAAACACCCTCCAACAGCAACTTCTTCCAACAATCCAACAATAGTTTGGTGAAGAACAAGGCATTTTCCAGCACGATGGAGCACCGTGCCATAAGGCAAAAGTGATAACTAAGTGGCTCGGGGACCAAAACGTTGACATTTTGGGTCCATGGCCTGGAAACTCCCCAGATCTTAATCCCATTGAGAACTTGTGGTCAATCCTCAAGAGGCGGGTGGACAAACAAAAACCCACTAATTCTGACAAACTCCAAGAAGTGATGATGAAAGAATGGGTTGTATCAGTCAGGAATTGGCCCAGAAGGTGATTGAGAGCATGCCCAGTCGGATTGCAGAGGTCCTGAAAAAGAAGGGCCAACACTGCAAATACTGACTCTTTGCATAAATGTCATGTAATTGTCGATAAAAGCCTTTGAAACGTATGAAGTGCGTGTAATTATATTTCACTACATCACAGAAACAACTGAAACAAAGATCTAAAAGCAGTTTAGCAGAAAACTTTGTGAAAACTAATATTTGTGTCATTCTCAAAACTTTTGGCCACGACTGTACATCGAGTCCTCCTGTGTGTAATGTCTTCTCAGTATAAGGGCTCATTCACACGACCATGGTTTGGTTCCACATCCGAGCTGCATTTTTTGCGGTTCGGATGCGGACCCATTCACTTCAATGGGGTCACAAAAGATGTGGACAGCACTCTGTGCTGTCCACATCCGCTGCTCCGTTCCGTGGACCCGCAAAAATTATAAGTCATGTCCTATTCTTGTCCGTTTTGCGGACAAGAATAGGCATTTCTATAGAGGGCCGTCCGTTCCGTTGCGCAAATTGCGGAAGGCACATGAGCGGCATCCATGTTTTGTGGATCCGCAATTTGCAGACCGCAAAACACGGCACGGTCGTGTGAACAAGCCCTAAGTCCAGCTGTTCTGTGAAGGCCTCAAAAAAGTTTGTTAGAGAACATTAGTGATCAAACAGCATCATGTAAACCAAGGAACCCACCAGACAGGTCAGGGATAAAGTTGTGAATAAGTGTAAAGCAGGGCTAGGTAATAAAAAAATATATATATATATCCCAAGTTCTAAACATCTCATGGAGCACTGATCAATCTATCATCCGAAAATGGAAGGAGTATGGCACAACTGCAAACCTACCAAGACATGGTCTTCCACCTAAATGGACAGCCCAGGCAAGGAGAGCACCAATTAGAGAAGTAGCCAAGAAGCCCATGGTCACTGTGGAAGAGCTGCAGAGATCCACAGCTCAGGTGAGAGAATCTGTCCTCAGGACATTAGTCGCGGACTCTACAAATCTGGCCTTTATGGAAGAGTGGAAAGAAGCCATAAGAAGTCTCGTCTGCAGTTTGCCACAAGCCATGTAGGGAACACAAAAAACATGTGGAAGAAGGTGCTCGGGTCAGAGGAGACCAAAGGGGAACTTTTTTACCTAAAAGCAAAACGCTATGTGTGGAGAAAACTAACCCTGCACGTCCCCCTGAACCTACCATCCCCACCGTGACACATGGCGGTGGTGGCATCATGCTGGGGGGAGGCTTTTCTTCAGCAGGGACAGGGAAGCCGGTCAGAGGTGATGGGACAACGGATGGGGCTAAATACAGGGCAATCCTGGAGGAAAACCTGGTAGAGGCTGCAGAAGACTGGAGACTGGGGCGGAGGTTCAGCTTCCAGCAGGACAATAACCCTCAACATCCAGCCAGAGCTACAATGGAAGTGTTTAGATGTGTTAGAACGGCCCAGTCACAATCCAGAACCAAATCCCATTGAGAATCTGTGACTAGACCTGAGAATTACTGTTCACAGACGCTCTCCATGCAATCTGACTGAGTGCGAGCTCTTCTGCAAATACATCTCTCCTGGGATCTGATCTTTACATACAAGACATTAACCCCCTCAGCTCCCCTAGCTTAAACCCCCTTAATGACCAGGCCACTTTTTACACTTCTGACCTACACTACTTTCACCATTTATTGCTCGGTCATACAACTTACCACCCAAATGATCTTTACCTCCTTTTCTTCTCACTAATAGAGCTTTCATTTGGTGGTATTTCATTGCTGCTGACATTTTAACTTTTTTTGTTATTAATCGAAATTTAACAAAATTTTTGCAAAAAAGACATTTTTCACTTTCAGTTGTAAATTTTTTTTTTTTTAAAACTACATTTCTATATATATATATTTCTCTCTAAATTTATTGTTCTACATGTCTTTGATAAAAAAAAAAATGGTTTGGGTAAAAGTTATAGCGTTTACAAACTATGGTACAAAAATGTGAATTTCCGCTTTTTGAAGCAGCTCTGACTTTCTGAGCACCTGTCATGTTTCCTGAGGTTCTACAATGGCCAGACAGTACAAACACCCCACAAATGACCCCATTTCGGAAAGTAGACACCCTAAGGTATTCGCTGATGGGCATAGTGAGTTCATAGAAGTTTTTATTTTTTGTCACAAGTTAGCGGAAAATGATGATTTTATTTCTTTATTTTTTTTTCCTTACAAAGTCTCATATTCCACTAACTTGTGACAAAAAATAAAAACTTCCATGGACTCACTATGCCCATCAGCGAATACCTTGGGGTGTCTTCTTTCCAAAATAGGGTCACTTGTGGGGTATTTATACTGCCCTGGCATTTTAGGGGCCCTAATGCGTGAGAAGAAGTCTGGAATCCAAATGCCCTCCTAAAAGTGCTCTTTGGAATTTGGGCCTCTTTGCGCACCTAGGCTGCAAAAAAAGGCTGCAAAAAAGGTGTCACACATCTGGTATTGCTGTACTCAGGAGAAGTAGGGCAATGTGTTTTGCGGTGTCTTTTTACATATACCCATGCTGGGTGAGAGAAATATCTCTAAAAGTCAACTTTTCCCATTTTTTTTTATACAAATTTGTCATTAGAGATATTTCTCTCACCCAGCATGGGTATATGTAAAAATACACCCCAAAACACATTGCCTAACTTCTCCTGAGTACGGCGATACCAGATGTGTGACACTTTTTTGCAGCCTAGGTGGGCAAAGGGGCCCAAATTCCAAAAAGTATCTTTTAGGAGGGCATTTGGATTCCAGACTTCTTCTCACGCATTAGGGCCCCTAAAATGCCAGGGCAGTATAACTACCCCACAAGTGACCCCATTTTGGAAAGAAGACACCCCAAGGTATTCCATGAGGGGCATGGTGAGTTCATAGAAGTTTTTTTATTTTTGGCACAAGTTAGAGGAAAAAAATTTTTGTTTGATTTTTCTCACAAAGTCTCCCTTTCTGCTAACTTGTGACAAAAAATAAAATTTTACATGAACTCGCCATGCCCCTCACAAAATACCTTGGGGTGTCTTCTTTCCGAAATGGGGTCACATGTGGGGTATTTATACTGCCCTGGCATTTTAGGGGCTTTAAAGCGTGAGAAGAAGTCTGGGATCTAAATGTCAAAAAATTTTTACGCATTTGGATTCCGTGAGGGGTATGGTGACTTCATGTGAGATTTTATTTTTTGTCACAAGTTAGTGGAATATGAGACTTTGTAAGAAAAAATAAAAATAAATAAATAAATAAAAATATCAATTTCCGCTAGCTTGTGCCCAAAAAAAATGTCTGAATGGAGCCTTACAGGGGGGTGATCAATGACAGGGGGGTGATCAGGGAGTCTATATGGGGTGATCACCCCCCTGTCATTGATCACCCCCAGGTCATTGATCACCCCCCTGTAAGGCCCAATTCAGACGTCCGTATGTGTTCTGCAGATCCATGGATCGGATCCGCAAAACACATACGGACCTCTGAATGGAGCCTTACAGGGGGGTGATCAATGACAGGGGGGTGATCAGGGGTTAATAAGTGTCGGGGGGGGGGGGGAGTGTAGTGTAGTGTGATGCTTGGTGCTACTTATTTCTGAGCTGCCTGTGTCCTCTGGTGGTCGATCCAAGCAAAAGGGACCACCAGAGAACCAGGTAGCAGGTATATTAGACGCTGTTATCAAAACAGCGTCTAATATACCTGTTAGGGGTTAAAAAAATCACATCTCCAGCCTGCCAGCGAACGATCGCCGCTGGCAGGCTGGAGATCCACTCTCTTACCTTCCGTTCCTGTGAGCGTGCGCGCCTGTGTGCGCGCGTTCACAGGAAATCTCGCCTCTCGCGAGAGGACGCGTATATGCGTCCAGGAGGAATAACAGGGCCGCCATCATGACACAATCCTGCGTACGGCGGTCCTGAGCTGGTTAAGCATTACCATATGGAGATGTATCTCTACTATACTTCTAAGATAACACATATTACTGGTGTCTGTACAATCATATACTGTGTTTGTGAATAAAGCAGTGATATGTAGATGAGCTTTCTGAGCAGATCTCAGTGTGGTGAAGCTATAGTACATAGTGTATATGATATGTAGATGAGCTTTCTGAGCAGATCTCAGTGTGGTGAAGCTATAGTACATAGTGTATATGATATGTAGATGAGCAGATCTCAGTGTGGTGAAGCTATAGTACATAGTGTATATGATATGTAGATGAGCAGATCTCAGTGTGGTGAAGCTATAGTACATAGTGTATATGTTATGTAGATGAGCTTTCTGAGCAGATCTCAGTGTGGTGGAGCTATAGTACATAGTGTATATGATATGTAGATGAGCTTTCTGAGCAGATCTCAGTGTGGTGAAGCTATAGTACATAGTGTATATGATATGTAGATGAGCAGATCTCAGTGTGGTGAAGCTATAGTACATAGTGTATATGTTATGTAGATGAGCTTTCTGAGCAGACCTCAGTGTGGTGAAGCTATAGTACATAGTGTATATGATATGGAGATGAGCTTTCTGAGCAGATCTCAGTGTGGTGAAGCTATAGTACATAGTGTATATGATATGTAGATGAGCAGATCTCAGTGTGGTGAAGCTATAGTACATAGTGTATATGATATGTAGATGAGCAGATCTCAGTGTGGTGAAGCTATAGTACATAGTGTATATGATATGTAGATGAGCAGATCTCAGTGTGGTGAAGCTATAGTACATAGTGTATATGATATGTAGATGAGCAGATCTCAGTGTGGTGAAGCTATAGTACATAGTGTATATGATATGTAGATGAGCAGATCTCAGTGTGGTGAAGCTATAGTACATAGTGTATATGATATGTAGATGAGCAGATCTCAGTGTGGTGAAGCTATAGTACATAGTGTATATGTTATGTAGATGAGCTTTCTGAGCAGATCTCAGTGTGGTGGAGCTATAGTACATAGTGTATATGATATGGAGATGAGCTTTCTGAGCAGATCTCAGTGTGGTGAAGCTATAGTACATAGTGTATATGATATGTAGATGAGCTTTCTGAGCAGATCTCAGTGTGGTGAAGCTATAGTACATAGTGTATATGATATGTAGATGAGCAGATCTCAGTGTGGTGAACCTATAGTACATAGTGTATATGATATGTAGATGAGCTTTCTGAGCAGATCTCAGTGTGGTGAAGCTATAGTACATAGTGTATATGATATGGAGAGGCTAGGACACAGCTCTGCACTCAGCATGTCTAGCCCCGTCAGTCAAGAGGAGGGGCAGAGCACAGAGGGCGTTACATAGCAGTGCTCAAATGAATTAGCCCCGCCTCATGGTGCTCCAACCTTTGCTGGCGCCGGCATAGATCAGCAAAAACACTTCCGTTATGAACAGATCTCTGAAGTGGCCACGACGGATTGTAAGTCAATGGGCAACAGATCAGTTTTCTTTTGTGGCCAAGAAAACAGATCCGTATCTCATGCTGCCTGCAGCGGTTTTCCGTCCGGAATGGGAACAGAACGCTTTCTGCTGCCCTCCGTTCCCTTCAGCTCAGTCTCGTCACCATTGACTATGTATGGGGACAAAACAGACGCATTTTACTACGGTAATGAGATCCTACGACGGATCTACGCGGAAAGGGAAATCGCAGGTGTGAAAGTAGCCTTGATCAGCACGATGATCCCGACCAGGCAGAGTGTGTGTTTAATAGGGCTGATCCTGCTGACAGAGCCGGGTGTAACGTGAAATAATGTGAAAGGGGTAGGAATAAAGCACTGTAAATATATATTACACATATTACATGGGATATATAGCAGGGTGTGTATACATAGTACAGGGATATATAGCAGGGTGTGTATACATAGTACAGGGGTATAGAGGGGGGGTGTATACATAGTACAGGGGTATAGAGGGGGGGTGTATACATAGTACAGGGGTATAGAGGGGGGGTGTATACATAGTACAGGGGTATAGAGGGGGGGTGTATACATAGTACAGGGGTATAGAGGGGGGGTGTATACATAGTACAGGGGTATAGAGGGGGGGTGTATACATAGTACAGGGGTATAGAGGGGGGGTGTATACATAGTACAGGGGTATAGAGGGGGGGTGTATACATAGTACAGGGGTATAGAGGGGGGGTGTATACATAGTACAGGGGTATAGAGGGGGGGTGTATACATAGTACAGGGGTATAGAGGGGGGTGTATACATAGTACAGGGGTATAGAGGGGGGTGTATACATAGTACAGGGGTATACAGGGGGGGTGTATACATAGTACAGGGGTATAGAGGGGGGGTGTATACATAGTACAGGGGTATAGAGGGGGGTGTATACATAGTACAGGGGTATAGAGGGGGGTGTATACATAGTACAGGGGTATAGAGGGGGGGTGTATACATAGTACAGGGGTATAGAGGGGGGTGTATACATAGTACAGGGGTATAGAGGGGGGTGTATACATAGTACAGGGGTATACAGGGGGGGTGTATACATAGTACAGGGGTATAGAGGGGGGTGTATACATAGTACAGGGGTATACAGGGGGGTGTATACATAGTACAGGGGTATACAGGGGGGGTGTATACATAGTACAGGGGTATAGAGGGGGGGTGTATACATAGTACAGGGGTATAGAGGGGGGGTGTATACATAGTACAGGGGTATAGAGGGGGGGTGTATACATAGTACAGGGGTATAGAGGGGGGGTGTATACATAGTACAGGGGTATAGAGGGGGGGTGTATACATAGTACAGGGGTATAGAGGGGGGGGTGTATACATAGTACAGGGGTATAGAGGGGGGGTGTATACATAGTACAGGGGTATAGAGGGGGGGGTGTATACATAGTACAGGGGTATAGAGGGGGGGGTGTATACATAGTACAGGGGTATAGAGGGGGGGTGTATACATAGTACAGGGGTATAGAGGGGGGGGTGTATACATAGTACAGGGGTATAGAGGGGGGTGTATACATAGTACAGGGGTATAGAGGGGGGGGTGTATACATAGTACAGGGGTATAGAGGGGGGGGTGTATACATAGTACAGGGGTATAGAGGGGGGGGTGTATACATAGTACAGGGGTATAGAGGGGGGGGTGTATACATAGTACAGGGGTAGAGGGGGGGGGGTGTATACATAGTACAGGGGTATAGAGGGGGGGGTGTATACATAGTACAGGGGTATAGAGGGGGGGGTGTATACATAGTACAGGGGTATAGAGGGGGGGGTGTATACATAGTACAGGGGTATAGAGGGGGGGGTGTATACATAGTACAGGGGTATAGAGGGGGGGTGTATACATAGTACAGGGGTATAGAGGGGGGGTGTATACATAGTACAGGGGTATAGAGGGGGGTGTATACATAGTACAGGGGTATAGAGGGGGGTGTATACATAGTACAGGGGTATAGAGGGGGGGTGTATACATAGTACAGGGGTATAGAGGGGGGTGTATACATAGTACAGGGGTATAGAGGGGGGTGTATACATAGTACAGGGGTATACAGGGGGGTATATACATAGTACAGGGGTATACAGGGGGGTGTATACATAGTACAGGGGTGTATACATAGTACAGGGGTATAGAGGGGGGTATATACATAGTACAGGGGTATACAGGGGGGTGTATACATAGTACAGGGGGATAGAGGGGGGTGTATACATAGTACAGGGGTATAGAGGGGGGGTGTATACATAGTACAGGGGTATACAGGGGGGTGTATACATAGTACAGGGGTATACAGGGGGGTGTATACATAGTACAGGGGTATACAGGGGGGTGTATACATAGTATTGGGGGATAGAGGGGGGGTGTATACATAGTACAGGGGTATAGAGGGGGGGTGTATACATAGTACAGGGGTATAGAGGGGGTGTATACATAGTATAGGGGGATAGAGTGGGGTGTATACATAGTACAGGGGGATAGAGGGGGGGTGTATACATAGTACAGGGGTATAGAGGGGGGTGTATACATAGTACAGGGGTATAGAGGGGGGGTGTATACATAGTAAAGGGGTATACAGGGGGGTGTATACATAGTACAGGGGTATAGAGGGGGGTGTATACATAGTACAGGGGTATAGAGGGGGGTGTATACATAGTACAGGGGTATAGAGGGGGGTGTATACATAGTACAGGGGTGTATACATAGTACAGGGGTGTATACATAGTACAGGGGTGTATACATAGTACAGGGGTATAGGGGGGGTGTATACATAGTAAAGGGGTATAGAGGGGGGTGTATACATAGTACAGGGGTATAGAGGGGGGTGTATACATAGTACAGGGGGTATAGAGGGGGGGTGTATACATAGTACAGGGGTATAGAGGGGGGTGTATACATAGTACAGGGGTATAGAGGGGGGGTGTATACATAGTACAGGGGGATGTATACATAGTACAGGGGTATAGAGGGGGGGTGTATACATAGTACAGGGGGATGTATACATAGTACAGGGGTATAGAGGGGGGGTGTATACATAGTACAGGGGTATAGAGGGGGGGTGTATACATAGTACAGGGGTATAGAGAGGGGGTGTATACATTGTATACACCCCTCCTCTATACCCCCTGCACTATGTATACACCCCCCTGTATATGGTGTATACATAGTACAGGGGGGTGTATACATAGTACAGGGGGGTGTATACATAGTACAGGGGGGTGTATACATAGTACAGGGGGGTGTATACATAGTACAGGGGGGTGTATACATAGTACAGGGGGGTGTATACATAGTACAGGGGGGTGTATACATAGTACAGGGGGGTGTATACATAGTACAGGGGGGTGTATACATAGTACAGGGGGGTGTATACATAGTACAGGGGGGTGTATACATAGTACAGGGGGGTGTATACATAGTACAGGGGGGTGTATACATAGTACAGGGGGGTGTATACATAGTACAGGGGGGTGTATACATAGTACAGGGGGGTGTATACATAGTACAGGGGGGTGTATACATAGTACAGGGGGGTGTATACATAGTACAGGGGGGTGTATACATAGTACAGGGGGGTGTATACATAGTACAGGGGGGTGTATACATAGTACAGGGGGGTGTATACATAGTACAGGGGGGTGTATACATAGTACAGGGGGGTGTATACATAGTACAGGGGGGTGTATACATAGTACAGGGGGGTGTATACATAGTACAGGGGGGTGTATACATAGTACAGGGGGGTGTATACATAGTACAGGGGGGTGTATACATAGTACAGGGGGGTGTATACATAGTACAGGGGGGTGTATACATAGTACAGGGGGGTGTATACATAGTACAGGGGGGTGTATACATAGTACAGGGGGGTGTATACATAGTACAGGGGGGTGTATACATAGTACAGGGGGGTGTATACATAGTACAGGGGGGTGTATACATAGTACAGGGGGGTGTATACATAGTACAGGGGGGTGTATACATAGTACAGGGGGGTGTATACATAGTACAGGGGGGTGTATACATAGTACAGGGGGGTGTATACATAGTACAGGGGGGTGTATACATAGTACAGGGGGGTGTATACATAGTACAGGGGGGTGTATACATAGTACAGGGGGGTGTATACATAGTACAGGGGGGTGTATACATAGTACAGGGGGGTGTATACATAGTACAGGGGGGTGTATACATAGTACAGGGGGGTGTATACATAGTACAGGGGGGTGTATACATAGTACAGGGGGGTGTATACATAGTACAGGGGGGTGTATACATAGTACAGGGGGGTGTATACATAGTACAGGGGGGTGTATACATAGTACAGGGGGGTATACATAGTACAGGGGTGTATACATAGTACAGGGGTGTATACATAGTACAGGGGTATAGAGGGGGGTGTATACATAGTACAGGGGTATAGAGGGGGGTGTATACATAGTACAGGGGTATAGAGGGGGGGTGTATACATAGTACAGGGGTATAGAGGGGGGTATATACATAGTATAGGGGTATACAGGGGGGTGTATACATAGTACAGGGGGGTGTATACATAGTACAGGGGGGTGTATACATAGTACAGGGGGGTGTATACATAGTACAGGGGGGTGTATACATAGTACAGGGGGTGTATACATAGTACAGGGGGGTGTATACATAGTACAGGGGTGTATATACATAGTACAGGGGGGTGTATACATAGTACAGGGGTGTATATACATAGTACAGGGGTGTATATACATAGTACAGGGGTGTATATACATAGTACAGGGGTGTATATACATAGTACAGGGGTGTATATACATAGTACAGGGGTGTATATACATAGTACAGGGGTGTATATACATAGTACAGGGGTGTATATACATAGTACAGGGGTGTATATACATAGTACAGGGGTGTATATACATAGTACAGGGGTGTATATACATAGTACAGGGGTGTATATACATAGTACAGGGGTGTATATACATAGTACAGGGGTGTATATACATAGTACAGGGGTGTATATACATAGTACAGGGGTGTATATACATAGTACAGGGGTGTATACATAGTACAGGGGTGTATACATAGTACAGGGGTGTATACATAGTACAGGGGTGTATACATAGTACAGGGGTGTATACATAGTACAGGGGTATAGAGGGGGGTGTATACATAGTACAGGGGTATAGAGGGGGGTGTATACATAGTACAGGGGTATAGAGGGGGGGTGTATACATAGTACAGGGGTATACAGGGGGGTGTATACATAGTACAGGGGTATACAGGGGGGTGTATACATAGTACAGGGGTATAGAGGGGGGTGTATACATAGTACAGGGGGGTGTATACATAGTACAGGGGTATAGAGGGGGGTGTATACATAGTACAGGGGGGTGTATACATAGTACAGGGGTATAGAGGGGGGGTGTATACATAGTACAGGGGTATAGAGGGGGGTGTATACATAGTACAGGGGTATAGAGGGGGGTGTATACATAGTACAGGGGGGTGTATACATAGTACAGGGGTAGAGGGGGGTGTATACATAGTACAGGGGTATAGAGGGGGGTGTATACATAGTACAGGGGTATAGAGGGGGGGTGTATACATAGTACAGGGGTATAGAGGGGGGTGTATACATAGTACAGGGGTATACAGGGGGGTGTATACATAGTACAGGGGTATACAGGGGGGTGTATACATAGTACAGGGGTATACAGGGGGGGTGTATACATAGTACAGGGGTATAGAGGGGGGTGTATACATAGTATAGGGGGGTGTATACATAGTACAGGGGTATACAGGGGGGTGTATACATAGTACACGGGGTATACAGGGGGGTGTATACATAGTACAGGGGTATATACATAGTACACGGGGTATACAGGGGGGTGTATACATAGTACACGGGGTATACAGGGGGGTGTATACATAGTACAGGGGTATATACATAGTACAGGGGTATAGAGGGGGGTGTATACATAGTACAGGGGTATACAGGGGGGGTGTATACATAGTACAGGGGTATACAGGGGGGGTGTATACATAGTACAGGGGTGTAGAGGGGGGGTGTATACATAGTACAGGGGTATAGAGGGGGGTGTATACATAGTACAGGGGTATAGAGGGGGGTGTATACATAGTACAGGGGTATACAGGGGGGTGTATACATAGTACAGGGGTATACAGGGGGGGTGTATACATAGTACAGGGGTATAGAGGGGGGGTGTATACATAGTACAGGGGTATAGAGGGGGGGTGTATACATAGTACAGGGGTATAGAGGGGGGTGTATACATAGTACAGGGGTATACAGGGGGGGTGTATACATAGTACAGGGGTATAGAGGGGGGTGTATACATAGTACAGGGGTATAGAGGGGGGGTGTATACATAGTACAGGGGTATAGAGGGGGGTGTATACATAGTACAGGGGTATACAGGGGGGGTGTATACATAGTACAGGGGTATAGAGGGGGGTGTATACATAGTACAGGGGTATACAGGGGGGGTGTATACATAGTACAGGGGTATAGAGGGGGGTGTATACATAGTACAGGGGTATAGAGGGGGGGTGTATACATAGTACAGGGGTATAGAGGGGGGTGTATACATAGTACAGGGGTATAGAGGGGGGTGTATACATAGTACAGGGGTATAGAGGGGGGTGTATACATAGTACAGGGGTATACAGGGGGGGTGTATACATAGTACAGGGGTATAGAGGGGGGTGTATACATAGTACAGGGGTATAGAGGGGGGTGTATACATAGTACAGGGGTATAGAGGGGGGTGTATACATAGTACAGGGGTATAGAGGGGGGGTGTATACATAGTACAGGGGTATAGAGGGGGGGTGTATACATAGTACAGGGGTATAGAGGGGGGTGTATACATAGTACAGGGGTATAGAGGGGGGTGTATACATAGTACAGGGGTATAGAGGGGGGTGTATACATAGTACAGGGGTATAGAGGGGGGTGTATACATAGTACAGGGGTATAGAGGGGGGGTGTATACATAGTACAGGGGTATAGAGGGGGGTGTATACATAGTACAGGGGTATAGAGGGGGGTGTATACATAGTACAGGGGTGTATACATAGTACAGGGGTGTATACATAATACAGGGGTGTATACATAATACAGGGGTGTATACATAATACAGGGGTGTATACATAATACAGGGGTGTATACATAATACAGGGGTGTATACATAATACAGGGGTGTATACATAATACAGGGGTGTATACATAATACAGGGGTGTATACATAATACAGGGGTGTATACATAGTACAGAGGTGTATATATAGTATAGGGGTGTAAACATAATACAGGGGGTGTATACATAGTACAGGGGGGTGTATACATAGTACAGGGGTATATACATAGTACAGGGGTATATACATAGTACAGGGGTGTATACATAGTACAGGGGTGTATACATAGTACAGGGGTATAGAGGGGGGGTGTATACATAGTACAGGGGTATAGAGGGGGGTGTATACATAGTACAGGGGTATAGAGGGGGGTGTATACATAGTACAGGGGTGTATACATAGTACAGGGGTGTATACATAATACAGGGGTGTATACATAATACAGGGGTGTATACATAGTACAGGGGTGTATACATAGTACAGGGGTGTATACATAGTACAGGGGTGTATACATAGTACAGGGGTGTAAACATAATACAGGGGGTGTATACATAGTACAGAGGTGTATACATAGTATAGGGGTATACAGGGGGGTGTATACATAGTACACGGGGTATACAGGGGGGTGTATACATAGTACAGGGGTATATACATAGTACACGGGGTATACAGGGGGGTGTATACATAGTACAGGGGTATACAGGGGGGTGTATACATAGTACAGGGGTATATACATAGTACACGGGGTATACAGGGGGGTGTATACATAGTACACGGGGTATACAGGGGGGTGTATACATAGTACACGGGGTATACAGGGGGGTGTATACATAGTACAGGGGTATATACATAGTACAGGGGTGTGTATACATAGTACAGGGGTATATACATAGTACAGGGGTGTATACATAGTACAGGGGTGTATACATAATACAGGGGTGTATACATAATACAGGGGTGTATACATAATACAGGGGTGTATACATAATACAGGGGTGTATACATAGTACAGGGGTGTATACATAGTACAGGGGTGTATACATAATACAGGGGTGTATACATAATACAGGGGTGTATACATAATACAGGGGTATATACATAGTACAGGGGTATATACATAGTACAGGGGTGTATACATAATACAGGGGTGTATACATAATACAGGGGTGTATACATAATACAGGGGTATATACATAGTACAGGGGTGTATACATAATACAGGGGTGTATACATAATACAGGGGTATATACATAATACAGGGGTATATACATAGTACAGGGGTGTATACATAATACAGGGGTGTATACATAATACAGGGGTGTATACATAATACAGGGGTGTATACATAATACAGGGGTGTATACATAATACAGGGGTGTATACATAATACAGGGGTGTATACATAGTATAGGGGTGTATACATAGTACAGGGGTGTATACATAGTACAGGGGTGTATACATAGTACAGGGGTGTATACATAGTATAGGGGTGTATACATAGTATAGGGGTGTATACATAGTACAGGGGTGTATACATAGTATAGGGGTGTATACATAGTATAGGGGTGTATACATAATACAGGGGTGTATACATAGTACAGGGGTGTATACATAGTACAGGGGTGTATACATAGTACAGGGGTGTATACATAGTACAGGGGTGTATACATAGTACAGGGGTGTATACATAGTACAGGGGTGTATACATAGTATAGGGGTGTATACATAGTATAGGGTGTATACATAGTACAGGGGTGTATACATAGTACAGGGGTGTATACATAGTATAGGGGTGTATACATAGTATAGGGGGTATACAGGGGGGTGTATACATAGTACACGGGGTATACAGGGGGGTGTATACATAGTACAGGGGTATATACATAGTATAGGGGTGTATACATAGTATAGGGTGTATACATAGTACAGGGGTGTATACATAGTACAGGGGTGTATACATAGTATAGGGGTGTATACATAGTATAGGGGGTATACAGGGGGGTGTATACATAGTACACGGGGTATACAGGGGGGTGTATACATAGTACACGGGGTATACAGGGGGGTGTATACATAGTACAGGGGTATATACATAGTACAGGGGTGTGTATACATAGTACAGGGGTATATACATAGTACAGGGGTGTATACATAGTACAGGGGTGTATACATAATACAGGGGTGTATACATAATACAGGGGTGTATACATAATACAGGGGTGTATACATAATACAGGGGTGTATACATAGTACAGGGGTATATACATAGTACAGGGGTGTATACATAATACAGGGGTGTATACATAATACAGGGGTGTATACATAATACAGGGGTATATACATAATACAGGGGTGTATACATAATACAGGGGTGTATACATAATACAGGGGTATATACATAGTACAGGGGTATATACATAGTACAGGGGTGTATACATAATACAGGGGTATATACATAATACAGGGGTATATACATAGTACAGGGGTGTATACATAATACAGGGGTGTATACATAATACAGGGGTGTATACATAATACAGGGGTGTATACATAATACAGGGGTGTATACATAATACAGGGGTGTATACATAATACAGGGGTGTATACATAGTATAGGGGTGTATACATAGTACAGGGGTGTATACATAGTACAGGGGTGTATACATAGTACAGGGGTGTATACATAGTATAGGGGTGTATACATAGTATAGGGGTGTATACATAGTACAGGGGTGTATACATAGTATAGGGGTGTATACATAGTATAGGGGTGTATACATAATACAGGGGTGTATACATAGTATAGGGGTGTATACATAGTACAGGGGTGTATACATAGTACAGGGGTGTATACATAGTACAGGGGTGTATACATAGTACAGGGGTGTATACATAGTACAGGGGTGTATACATAGTATAGGGGTGTATACATAGTATAGGGTGTATACATAGTATAGGGGTGTATACATAGTACAGGGGTGTATACATAGTACAGGGGTGTATACATAGTATAGGGGTGTATACATAGTATAGGGGTGTATACATAGTATAGGGTGTATACATAGTATAGGGGTGTATACATAGTACAGGGGTGTATACATAGTATAGGGGTGTATACATAGTATAGGGGTATATACACGGGGTTGCAGAAGTATTCGCACCACGGAGAGCTCCTACCTGCCTCGGTTCCGGGTCTGGTGAAGCGTCTTCCTTTCTGCTCCCACAATCCCCCGCGCCGTATTTTTGTGACGCATCCCCCGTCACGTGACCGGTCTTGGCGCAGCAGACTTTCTCCCGTAGTTGCGGCGCCATTTTGCCGTCGTCTGCAGGGTTTTATAGCCGCTAATGGCGCATTGACCTCTAGTGAACATGCTTAGTGACGTCACTAATGTGCGACCTGTCACCGGCGTGACATCGGAGCGACAGGTAGTCCCAGAGATGCTGATCTGCTCTTGAAAGGTCGGGGGCACGAAGAAAGTATTAGCACCCCGGGACTGGCTGCAGCTGCTGTCATTTGTGGTGTACGATCTGGGGTGTGAATACTTTCCACAAGTACCATGTGTGATATGCTGGGGTGTGAATACTTTCTACAAATACCATGTATGATGTGCTGGGGTGTGAATACTTTCCACAAATACCATGTATGATGTGCTGGGGTGTGAATACTTTCCTCAAGTACCATGTGTGATGTGCTGGGGTGTGAATACTTTCTACAAGTACCATGTATGATGTGCTGGGGTGTGAATACTTTCCTCAAGTACCATGTATGATGTGCTGGGGTGTGAATACTTTCCTCAAGTACCATGTATGATGTGCTGGGGTGTGAATTACTTTTGTATAGAGAATTAAGTTTAGAGATGTACGGGGGGGGGGGCAGGTTGTGATAAGAGGAGAGGAAGAGGTCCTGTGAGGATCAGAGATTACATGTGGGGGTGTATCAGGAGGTCAGAGATGTACGGGGGGGGGGGGGGGGCAGGTTGTGATAAGAGGAGAGGAGGAGGTCCTGTGAGGATCAGAGATTACATGTGGGGATGTATCAGGAGGTCAGAGATGTACGGGGGGGGGGGCAGGTTGTGATAAGAGGAGAGGAGGAGGTCCTGTGAGGATCAGAGATTACATGTGGGGGTGTATCAGGAGGTCAGAGATGTACGGGGGGGGGGGGGGGCAGGTTGTGATAAGAGGAGAGGAGGGGGTCCTGTGAGGATCAGAGATTACATGTGGGGGGGTATCAGGGGGGCAGAGATGTACGGGGGGGGGGGGGGGGGGGGCAGGTTGTGATAAGAGGAGAGGAGGAGGTCCTGTGAGGATCAGAGATTACATGTGGGGATGTTATCAGGAGGTCAGAGATGGTACGGGGGGGGGGGGCAGGTTTGGTGATAAGAGGAGAGGAGAGGTCTCTGTGAGGATTAGAGATTAATGTGGGGTGTAATCCAGGAAGGTCAGAGATGTCGGGGGGGGGGTCAGGTTGTGATAAGAGGAGAGGAGGAGTCCAAGTGAGGATCAAGATTACATGTGGTGTGTATCAGGTGGTCAGAGAATACTGGGGGGGGGGGGGCAGTTGTGATAAGAGGAGAGGAGGGAGTCCCTGTGAGGAGATGGATTCGGAGATTACAATGTGGGGTGGTGGGGGGGTGGGGGGGGGGTGTATCAGGAGGTCAGAGATGTACGGGGTGTACGTGGGGGGTAGGGGGGGGTACGGGGGGGGGGGCAGGTTGTGATAAGAGGAGAGGAGGAGGTCCTGTGAGGATCAGAGATTACATGTGGGGTGTATCAGGAGGTCAGAGATGTACGGGGGGGGGGGGGCAGGTTGTGATAAGAGGAGAGGAGGAGGTCCTGTGAGGATCAGAGATTACATGTGGGGGTGTATCAGGAGGTCAGAGATGTACGGGGGGGGGGGGCAGGTTGTGATAAGAGGAGAGGAGGAGGTCCTGTGAGGATCAGAGATTACATGTGGGGTGTATCAGGAGGTCAGAGATGTACGGGGGGGGGGGCAGGTTGTGATAAGAGGAGAGGAGGAGGTCCTGTGAGGATCAGAGATTACATGTGGGGTGTATCAGGAGGTCAGAGATGTACGGGGGGGGGGGCAGGTTGTGATAAGAGGAGAGGAGGAGGTCCTGTGAGGATCAGAGATTACATGTGGGGGTGTATCAGGAGGTCAGAGATGTACGGGGGGGGGGGCAGGTTGTGATAAGAGGAGAGGAGGAGGTCCTGTGAAGATCGGAGATTACATGTGGGGGTGTATCAGGAGGTCAGAGATGTACGGGCGGGGGGGGCAGGTTGTGATAAGAGGAGAGGAGGAGGTCCTGTGAGGATCAGAGATTACATGTGGGGGTGTATCAGGAGGTCAGAGATGTACGGGGGGGGGGGGCAGGTTGTGATAAGAGGAGAGGAGGAGGTCCTGTGAGAATCAGAGATTACATGTGGGGTGTATCAGGAGGTCAGAGATGTACAGGGGGGGGGGCAGGTTGTGATAAGAGGAGAGGAGGAGGTCCTGTGAGGATCAGAGATTACATGTGGGGATGTATCAGGAGGTCAGAGATGTACGGGGGGGGGGGCAGGTTGTGATAAGAGGAGAGGAGGAGGTCCTGTGAGGATCAGAGATTACATGTGGGGGTGTATCAGGAGGTCAGAGATGTACGGGGGGGGGGGGGGGCAGGTTGTGATAAGAGGAGAGGAGGAGGTTCCTGTGAGGATCGGAGATTACATGTGGGGGTGTATCAGGAGGTCAGAGATGTACGGGGGGGGGGGCAGGTTGTGATAAGAGAAGAGGAGGAGGTCCTGTGAGGATCGGAGATTACATGTGGGGTGTATCAGGAGGTCAGAGATGTACAGGGGGGGGGGCAGGTTGTGATAAGAGGAGAGGAGGAGGTCCTGTGAGGATCAGAGATTACATGTGGAGGTGTATCAGGAGGTCAGAGATGTACCCGGGGGGGGGGGGGGGGGGGGGGGTCAGGTTGTGATATGAGGAGAGGAGAAGGTCCTGTGAGGATCAGAGATTACAGGTGGGGGTGTATCGGGAGGTCAGAGATGTACGGGGGGGGGGGGGCAGGTTGTGATAAGAGGAGAGGAGGAGGTCCTGTGAGGATCAGAGATTACATGTGGGGATGTATCGGGAGGTCAGAGATGTATGCGGGGGGGGGCAGGGTGTGTAGGTGTTAGTGTCTAGAACTGAACTCGCTGGGCGATGGGGATCCAATGAAGGGATTGGCAGAGGAGAAAGGAGGTGAGAGGTGAAGTCACCGGGCAGCAGAGTGAGAGGGCTGGATGGGAGGCCACAGAGGAGGATGTTGCAGTAGTCCAGGTGGGAGATGATGAGGACACTCACTGGTATATTAGTTGACTCAGGGGTGAGGAAGGAGATAATATGAGAGATATTCTTGAGCTGATGGCATCAGGTGGAGGTGAGGGTTTGGATGTTGGGGCAGAGTCCAGTGTGATCCCCAGGCAGCCGGCCTGCGAGATGGGAGAAAGCGGGTGCTATTAACTGTAATGGAGAGGTCTCGTCGGGGGTGAGTGACATGGTGGGAAGACAGTGAACTCAGTGTTACCCTCACCCATGACAGCACCCATGTGAGATGGACCATCCAGGACAGGAAACCTGAGGATAGAAGATGTTCACACCCCACCACACCTCCGTTCAGGTTTCCTGTCCTCCGGATAGGAGGTCCCGGGGAACCTACTTCTTCAGCGTTCACACCAGAACTGGCTGAGGAAGGTCCAGGCTCTAGTCCGGTGTGTGACCCATCCTATGGCGGCATATGACCATGTGCAGTAGGACATCCGGTCTGTGTCCTGGTGTCGGCAGTGTGGACCCACGCTGGATCGTATTGGGGAGGCCGAGTGTGCTGGGCTGTGCTGTGGCAGTGGAGAGTGCCTGGCGCATGGACAGTAGGGGACTGCAGCCAGTTTGTTTCCACATGGTGCTGCGCAGGATCCCTGGCACTGGAGTTGTGGAGGCAGGCGATCCGGTCCACGTTGAGCCCTCTAGACCATCAAGCCCAGCATTTGGCCTGAGGAGCGCGGTACAGCTTCAGGAGGGCGAGATTAGTCCTTTATTTTTCTCCTCACTGATTGAGTCCTTTTCTGGCTGTTTATTCAGTAGGGGCCAAAAATACCTGAAAAAGTCACAGTAAAGACTAAGCCCAGAGAATGTTCTGTCTGTAAGTCTGCTGCCTCTCCTCATCTGAAACCACGTCAATCATGGGTGGAGAAAGTGCTGTTGGAGGAGCCTCACTCTATGTCAAAGAGGATCAAGGCTCTGCTTATGTCGGAGGTTAGAGCTTCCCTTAGACCTTTAAAACAGCTCTTTCCTCCGTCAGTAAGTGGGTCTAGACAAGCCGTGGATGTAGATGTTTCAGCTCAAGATAAGTGGGACTTTGAGGTCACTAGTGAGTTTGCTGGTAATAGTTCTTCTGAAGATGAAGCAGGTGGAGCACTTTCCTACTGAAGATACGGAACCGTTATTGAAGGCTGTGAGGTCTACACTGCAGTTAGAAGTTGTGACACCGCAGAAGTCGATTGCGGACTGTTTAGCACCTAAAGAACATCGAGTATTTCTGGCACATGCAAGTATGGAGGCCCTAATTAAGAAAGAACGGAGAAGTCCTGACCATAAATGTGTTCCTCATACGATTAAGAGAAAATGTCATCAGTTTGGTACAGGAGTTCACTGTAGATTGCAAATAAATGGTCCCTTCAGTGTGAAGACCTGGGGTGTCTTAGTGACCTGTTAGATGAGAAAGCTGGGAGTCCGCCTCTGCCAGCTGGAGGCCCGCTATCTCAGCTTCCCGGGTGTCCAAATCTTTAAATCTCTGCTTGGGACAATTACAGACTCCTAAAGGACAGAACTAGAGAGGAACTTCTGGCCTCCATTCCCACTTTTATTAAGGCTGTAGGTTTTTCGGCAGGAAAGAAATAAACAGAGAATGGTGTCTGCAAAATTTAGTTTTCCAGCAGTTCAGAAATAGGATCAGCCAACTGTGGATCTTTTTGCAACAAAGGAGAACAAGAAAGTAGACTTTTTTTTTTCACTCAAGAGGATGGACAATCCGGTGGGGATAGATGCATTGACCCAGTATGGCATCAAGAACTCCGAGATGCCTTCCCTCCATTTTTATTTTCTCATTCCCAGAGTCTTGAAGAAAGTGATTCAGGGAAATGCTTCTATAATTCTTATTGCTCCAAGATGGCGTGGTTCTCAATGTTACAGGACCCAGCGATGGAACCCCCATGGATGCTTCCATTTTGGGACAATCTCCTGTATCAGGGACCGGATCTGCTTCAGCTAGCAGCAAGAGGGAAATATGGTCCAGAAGAGGCTTCTTGGATAGGGCCGTTTCCTCCCTATCGGCTAATAGGAAGACATTCTTGGATTAAGATATTTGTCAGCAGCCTCCAGATTACGTCCCTCTTTGAGACTTCTCTCTCCCCCCCCCCCCTTGGGATTTGAATTTGGTATTGTCTGCTCGGACTCGGTCGCCTTTTGAGCCTATAGAAGGGATACCTATTGAGGTCCTCACATTGAAGCCACAACGTCAGCCAGGCGAGTTTCTGAAAATCAGGCCTTCTCCACTAACCCTTACCTCCTTACACCAACATTTAGAATGACAAGGTCATTATAAGACCCTTGCCTGGTTTTCTGACTACCAAAGACACCAGGACAGGATGTTGCCCTCTTTTTGTGCCAATCCCACCAACTCTAGAGAGCAGAGTTTTCACTGCTTGGATGTTAGGAGGTGTTTAGTTACTTACCTGGAATGGAGGGTAGATGAGAATCTTCTGGCCAGTTTCAGGGACCTTGTAGGGGAAAAAAGCTTCCATAGCATCTATTGCTAGGTGGGTAAAGTTGTCGATCTCGCTTGCATATTCTTCTAGGGGCCTTCCTATTCCAGAGGGATTTGGTGCACATTCAACAAGAGCAATGGCGACTACGTGGGCAGAGAGGGCTGATGCTTCTCTATCTCAGATTTGCAGGGCAGCCATCTAGTCTTCTCCGCATACCTTTTTATGGGACTATAGGCTGCACCTAGATATGGATTCTGCCTTTGGGAGGAAGGTGCTGCAAGCTGTAGTCCCCCCCCTAATTCTAAGTTGATTCATAGTTTAGTCCACATGGGTGCTGTCATGGGTGAGGGGAAAACATAAATTGCTTACTGGTAATTGTTTTGCTTGAAACCCTTGACGGCACCCTAAGATTTCCCAACCGTATATGTTTATATAGTTCATGGTGCTGCTTCTTTGGCTTTACAGATCCCATAAAGCTTAGAGATGTAATGTTCCATATTGGTTCCCTGCCTGGGTTCTAGTATTTGTTCTTTGATCTTAATCACGCCTCTAGAGGATCTTTTCCTTGCGGTGGGGGTGTGAACGTTTTTATATCCTCAGGTTACCTCTCCTGGATGGGAGGTCCATCTCGCATGGGTGCTGTCATGGCTTTCAAGAAAGTAAGCAATTTCTGTTTTCTCCATGTTGAGTTTTAGGAAGCGAGAGGAGAAGAGTAAACATATTGCCAACAGACACCCTGGGATTCTGGATATCAGGTTCCTACGAGGGTGTGAAGTGCATAGGCTTGAGGGGCAGCTGAGAAAAGAGCGGTCAGGAACGTAAGAAGATGTGGTCTGAGAGGGGCAGAGGAGAGATTAGATAGGGAGCAGAGGCAGGTGAAGACCAGGTCTACTGTCTGTCTCTGTGGGTGGCTGTGGAGGACCATTGTGTGAGGCCCATGGAGGCAGTAAGAGCATCAATAAGGATGTTGAAATCCCTGATTATAAAGGAGCGGATGTCTGCAGAGAGGAATTTAGAAAGCGGGTATTGAAATGGTCGAAAAAGGCAGTAATATGGCCTGGTGGATGGTAGATGGCGACTACTTGGAGGTTGGAGGGAGAGAACATGCAGCTGCTTTGGTGGGTGTCAGCCATGTTTCTTTGAAGCCAAGAAATGAAAGTTTCTGGGAATGTGATGGAGGGAAGATAGAACGGTAGGGATTAGATGAGGGGTCCAGGGTTAGGAGAGATGTCTCCAGCAGTAAGAAGAAGTAGATAGAGGTGAGAGCAGGAGAGGACATGAGTGTGTAGAGGAGGAGGTCAGAGAAGATAGAAGGGGATAGGACAGTGGGGATTAGATGAGGGGTTCAGGATTAGGAGAGATGTCTCCAGCAGTAAGGAGAAGTAGATAGAGGTGAGAGCACGAGAGGACATGAGTGTGTAGAGGAGGAGGTCTGAGAGAAGATAGAAGGGGATAGGACAGTGGGGATTAGATGAGGGGTTCAGGATTAGGAGAGATGTCTCCAGCAGTAAGGAGAAGTAGAGAGAGGTGAGAGCAGGAGAGGACATGAGTGTGTAGAGGAGGAGGTCTGAGAGAAGATAGAAGGGGATAGGACAGTGGGGATTAGATGAGGGGTCCAGGATTAGGAGAGATGTCTCCAGCAGTAAGGAGAAGTAGAGAGAGGTGAGAGCAGGAGAGGACATGAGTGTGTAGAGGAGGAGGTCTGGGAGAAGATAGAAGGGGATAGGACAGTGGGGATTAGATGAGGGGTCCAGGAGTAAAGAGATGCTGAACTGCCCACCTCTGGAATCGCCCTTGTAAAGAGGAGGTCTCTTGTCATGGCCCCACCCCAAAGGAGAGAGCTCTTAAAGGGGCCAGCATGGACTGTTATTCCCATCCAGTCTCTTTTGTTATGTCTGATGTATGTTATATCCTCTTCCCATCAGTCTCGTGGGGCCGGTCATGGCGATCTGCAGCTTGTCTCGCGTCTTTCGAACACTAACAGTGACCTGCAGCCAAACAGCGCCCCCTGTGCTCCGTCAGCAGGTCAGTGCACCCCTCAGTACCCCAAACTGCTCCGTCACCAGGTCAGTGCACCCCCCACGTTGTGCTCCGTCACCAGGTCAGTGACCTCTGTCATGAAATCAGCTCGTGAACAACAAAGATAGGCCCTGAGCACTAGGAGTTGTCACCAGTGAGCAGTTACTGGAGGTCACACAGGAAGCTACAGATATTCCAAGTTCCCAAATCCAGGAGGAGAGAACTTCGCAGCTTGTTCTCACGAACCTCAACATCTGACTACTACCCCCAGTCTCAGAGATCTCCCTCCCATCTGTACTATCACTAGCAGAGGCCGGGGATCACAACCCCCAACATCTGACTACTACCCCCAGTCTCAGAGATATCCAGAAACACATCCGCCTCTCCTCTGTCTGTACTATCACTAGCAGGAACCGGGGTTCACTACCCCCATCATCTGACTACTACCCCCAGTCTCAGAGATCCCCCTCCCCTGTCTGTACTATCACTAGTAGGGGTCGGGGTTCCCCCACGGAGAGGATTGCTGTGTAGAACAGTCAGAACACTGAGACCCCTGTAGAGTTCCCAAACCTAACATTTCCTGAGGGTCACAGAGGTCATTAGTGTACCTACAGGGAGGTGTGAAGACCATCACTACAACCCCCAATATCTAATACAACCCCAACTATGTAATACAGCACACACTGACTAATAAAATAAGCACATTGACCATATACAGGGTCATAGGAAAATGACATAGTCCACGGTGACAACCCCCACTGTGCCCTGGTCAGTGCCCCACACTAGGTCAATGAGCCCACTGTGCTCCATCACCTGGTCATTGCAACCAGCACTCCCCCACCCTTTGCTCCATTATCAGGTCTGTGCCTCCCCCCCCCCCTGCTTCATGACCAGGTCAGTGCCAAACTAAACCAATGCCTCCCCCACCCCCCGTGCTCCGTCATCAGGTCAGTGCCAAACCAACCCCCGCCCCTCCTGTGCTCCATCACCAGGTCATTGACACGCCCCCCCCCCCCCCTCCATGCTGACACCAGCACTCACCTGGTGTCAGCAGGTCAGTGCCCCCCCCCCCCCCCCCCCCCGATCCGTCACCAGGTGAGTGCTGCCCGTAGCCCATCACATTAGTCGGCTGTTGTCTGTCTCCAGCCACTAGGGGTTGCTGTCTGTATGTGGTGCCTGTTGTAGTCCATGATGCACAGGAGGCGATGACCTGCTGGTCACGGCTGTTGTCTTATCCAGCCCCTGTACCACTAACTCTACTCGACCAGTGACTAATCAGGAGTAGTGTAACACATAGATGATTGAGGGAGTAGTCTGCAGCTGCTGGAGGTGTTCTCACTGCCTGTGTCTATATATGTTATGTTCTTGTGTTCTGCAGGCTGCACCCTCCTCACTGCTGCCCTTCAGAGGTCTTCTCACCACATCGCACCTTAACGCCTTAGAGATATGGAAGCCACCTGCCAAGTACACTATCAATCCCATAGGAAAGAGGAAGACAGGAGGCCGGGACCACACTGGTGTGTGATACGTCTGTTTATAGTAGTACCATCATTGTCACTGCTGTTGCTTTTTCTAGCAGTTAACTCCCACATCCCTTTTTCTGCCCGTTGGCTCCCTCTGTTCCCTTTTCCGCCCGTTGGCTCCCTCTGTTCCCTTTTCTGCCCGTTGGCTCCCTCTGTTCCCTTTTCCGCCCGTTGGCTCCCTCTGTTCCCTTTTCTGCCCGTTGGCTCCCTCTGTTCCCTTTTCTGCCCGTTGGCTCCCTCTGTTCCCTTTTCCGCCCGTTGGCTCCCTCTGTTCCCTTTTCTGCCCGTTGGCTCCCTCTGTTCCCTTTTCCGCCCGTTGGCTCCCTCTGTTCCCTTTTCTGCCCGTTGGCTCCCTCTGTTCCCTTTTCTGCCCGTTGGCTCCCTCTGTTCCCTTTTCTGCCCGTTGGCTCCCTCTGTTCCCTTTTCTGCCCGTTGGCTCCCTCTGTTCCCTTTTCTGCCCGTTGGCTCCCTCTGTTCCCTTTTCTGCCCGTTGGCTCCCTCTGTTCCCTTTTCCGCCCGTTGGCTCCCTCTGTTCCCTTTTCCGCCCGTTGGCTCCCTCTGTTCCCTTTTCCGCCCGTTGGCTCCCTCTGTTCCCTTTTCCGCCCGTTGGCTCCCTCTGTTCCCTTTTCCGCCCGTTGGCTCCCTCTGTTCCCTTTTCCGCCCGTTGGCTCCCTCTGTTCCCTTTTCCGCCCGTTGGCTCCCTCTGTTCCCTTTTCCGCCCGTTGGCTCCCTCTGTTCCCTTTTCCGCCCGTTGGCTCCCTCTGTTCCCTTTTCTGCCCGTTGGCTCCCTCTGTTCCCTTTTCTGCCCGTTGGCTCCCTCTGTTCCCTTTTCTGCCCGTTGGCTCCCTCTGTTCCCTTTTCTGCCCGTTGGCTCCCTCTGTTCCCTTTTCTGCCCGTTGGCTCCCTCTGTTCCCTTTTCTGCCCGTTGGCTCCCTCTGTTCCCTTTTCCGCCCGTTGGCTCCCTCTGTTCCCTTTTCCGCCCGTTGGCTCCCTCTGTTCCCTTTTCCGCCCGTTGGCTCCCTCTGTTCCCTTTTCCGCCCGTTGGCTCCCTCTGTTCCCTTTTCCGCCCGTTGGCTCCCTCTGTTCCCTTTTCCGCCCGTTGGCTCCCTCTGTTCCCTTTTCCGCCCGTTGGCTCCCTCTGTTCCCTTTTCCGCCCGTTGGCTCCCTCTGTTCCCTTCTCTGCCTGTTTCCCCCTACTCCCCCATCCCTTTTTCCGGCTGCTCACTCCTCTCGCTGCGCTCATGTTACCGATGTGTTATAGGTCGCGTCCGTGTGCGTGGTATTGGAGGGGGACACAAGCAGCTCTTCCGGATGATTGATTTTCACAGGCTAAACTATGAGTCTGGACGGGAGAATGCCCCGTTCCAGGAGAAGGTGGTGGAAGTGCGCTACGACCCATGCAGGTAAGTACAGGTCTTAGTCTTTTTGAGTGCAGCCTGTTATATTCACCTTGTGACAGTGCGTCTACTACTACACCTAGTATCTGTAGCTCCACAGGTGTGGTGTCACGTATGTGCTGTCCTGTGCAGCCGGCGTGTCTGTTCCTGATGCTTGCCTTTGTCTCCTCAGGTCAGCGGACATTGCTCTGGTGGCCGGAGGGAAGCGGAAACGCTGGATTATTGCCACAGAGAACATGAAGGCCGGAGACTTGATCACTTCGTCCGGGAACATTGGACGCATGGCAGGTATGATACTCGGGGGGTGGGGGGGTTCGCAGGAATGTGTCACATGACTGTAACATTCTGCTCTCACTCACCAGTGTCTGCAGAGGAGGGAGATGCTCATCCGCTCGGAGCACTGCCGATCGGCACCCTGGTGAACTGCCTGGAAGTGATGCCGGGGAAAGGTGCTCTGTTAATCAGAGCTGCGGGTGAGTTCTGGGCAACACACAGAGGGGGTGCCTACCGAGTATGACGTGCTGCTGGGGGCCCACCATGTATAAATTGTTGCTCTCTTCTTACAGGCACATGTGGGGTGTTGCTGAGGAAGGTGAATGGAACGGCCATTGTGCAGCTGCCCTCCAAGAGACAAGTTCAGGTGACCATGTCCTGAGCCCTGCCCTCCACCCCCTGTAACATTGTGGGGTGCCACAGTCTGACCTTTCTCCTCCCACAGGTGCTGGAAACCTGCGTGGTCACCGTGGGCCGTGTTTCCAATGTTGATCACAACAAGCGAGTGATCGGCAAGGCCGGGCGCAACCGCTGGTTAGGAATCCGACCATCCAGTGGTCTCTGGAAGAGGAAGGGCGGCTGGGCCGGACGCAAGATCAAGCCACTGCCCGCTCTAAAAAGCTACGTGACGTTACCAAGTTCCAGCCCAGCACCGCGGAACTGACCACCCGACTGACTGCCATAGTCTCTTCATATGGGAAGGGCGGAGTCTACAGGGAACCGCAGGACCGTATCTCTTCATCCACCTGTGCTGCCTCCTGACCATGTTGTGTCATATCATTAGGTGGCAGTGCTGAGCTAATGGGCGCTGCCATGAGACCGCTGTTAGGACTGGTGGAGTTGTGTGCGTCAAATAAACTAAGTAAACCTTGTATAATACATTTATATTACTATGATGTAATGTAGTAACATTGTCTCTAAGGCTATAGACATATGTCCATCCAGTTCAGCCGGTTATCCTTCGAGTTCATCTAGTCTAGTTGCTCTAATCTCCTGGTCGGGGGGAGATGTGATGAGGTCATGTGTGAGGATCTCCTGGTCGGGGAGATGTGATGAGGTCATGCGTGAGGATCTCCTGGTCAGGGGGGATATGTGCTAAGGTCATGTGTGAGGATCTCCTGGTCGGGAGGATATGTGCTAAGGTCATGTGTGAGGATCTCCTGGTCGGGGGGATATGTGCTAAGGTCATGTGTGAGGATCTCCTGGTCGGGGGGCATATGTGGTAAGGTCATGTGTGAGGATCTCCTGGTCAGGGGGATATGTGCTAAGGTCATGTGTGAGGAGCTCCTGGTCAGAGGGATATGTGGTAAGGTCATGTGTGAGGATCTCCTGGTCAGAGGGATATGTGGTAAGGTCATGTGTGAGGATCTCCTGGTCGGGGGGGATATGTGCTAAGGTCATGTGTGAGGATCTCCTGGTCGGGGGGATATGTGGTAAGGTCATGTGTGAGGATCTCCTGGTCGGGGAGATGTGATGAGGTCATGCGTGAGGATCTCCTGGTCAGGGGGGATTAGTGCTAAGGTCATGTGTGAGGATCTCCTGGTCGGGGGGCATATGTGGTAAGGTCATGTGTGAGGATCTCCTGGTCAGGGGGATATGTGCTAAGGTCATGTGTGAGGAGCTCCTGGTCAGAGGGATATGTGGTAAGGTCATGTGTGAGGATCTCCTGGTCAGAGGGATATGTGGTAAGGTCATGTGTGAGGATCTCCTGGTCGGGGGGGATATGTGCTAAGGTCATGTGTGAGGATCTCCTGGTCAGGGGGGATATGTGCTAAGGTCATGTGTGAGGATCTCCTGGTCGGGGGGATATGTGGTAAGGTCATGTGTGAGGATCTCCTGGTCGGGGGGATATGTGTGAGGATCTCCTGGTCGGGGGGATATGTGGTAAGGTCATTTGTGAGGATCTCCTGGTCGGGGGGGGGATATGTGCTAAGGTCATGTGTGAGGATCTCCTGGTCAGGGGGGATATGTGCTAAGGTCATGTGTGAGGATCTCCTGGTCGGGGGGATATGTGGTAAGGTCATGTGTGAGGATCTCCTGGTCGGGGGGATATGTGTGAGGATCTCCTGGTCGGGGAGATGTGATGAGGTCATGCGTGAGGATCTCCTGGTCAGGGGGGATATGTGCTAAGGTCATGTGTATGGATCTCCTGGTCGGGGGGATATGTGTGAGGATCTCCTGGTCGGGGGGGGGGGGGGGTTCCTGAGGCCAAGTGTGAGGATCTCGTTCCTGACAATCTGTCCTTGTAAAGGTGCTGCTGATCACCTGATAGGTGAGCGAAACGCTCGTTCATCAGGAGATCCTGTCGTTCGGGCTCGTACATTACGTTTCTGGGCAGCAGATCGTGCTGTCTAGACAGCGACCAGAGACTGCAGCTGTACAAGTGATGACAGTAGTGGCCCCTCGTCCTCATACTGTGGAGGAGATGGCCGCATGTAAATGTGTCTCCTCCACGCTTCCTTCCTGCCAATCTGCTGCTCCTCTGCTGTGTAAAGGGACCTTTAAAGTTTATGACCTTTTTAGTAGTTTAGAGATCAGGGTCATTAGATGATTCTCACAGCTAGACAGTTAACCCTTTGTGACAGAACGGCTCAATATTTTTAATAAAGACCAATTGAAAAAATAATATTTAGCCCAAAATGAGTAAAAAGTCATTGTAAAAAAAATTGTTCAAGTAATTGTTCATTAAATCGCGCCCTGACAGGAAGTGCTTACCAAAACCGCTGCTCACACGTAACCTCTCTATTCGCCGTATACTCGCAGTCCCTGTGTAACCCTGGAGCGGTGAGCGTACTGTCAGCGACCGCTGTCGTCTTCTCCAGTGCTGTATACATGGAGCTGAGCGATCGCTGTGTGTACGGATCATCAGTGGCAGCGCCACCGCTTCCGGCTCCGTTCCTTGTGCTCACCGGGTCTGCACCCAGATCAGCTCTGCAGTGAGGCCCTGTGCTTCGTCTCTGGGCCCCTGCAGCCGGGGCCAATATGTCCCCCCAGGAGAAACTGATAAAAAATAAATGACTTTAAACGCCCTTAAGGGCGCCTTCACACGCTACAGATTTTGTTGCAGAATTTTCGGTGAAAATCTGTTCCATTCACTTCAGTTTATTTTTTTTTTAAGTGATTGGGGGTCCTCTGACTTCAGTAAGTGGCAGTTATCCTGTAGACGCAGTTTATAGCAGGCACTTCCTAATGTCTTGTGAGTCTCCATATTGCCTCCTTTGCTGTCTGGATTTGATTTCCCATCACATTACACACGGCTCTTTTCCATGGTTACGACCACCCTGCAGTCCATCAGAGGTGGTCGTGCTTGAACAATATAGGAAAAAGTGCTGTTGGAGACTGTAGGAGCTCACGTAGGCCAGTGCTTTTTCCCTACAGTGCAGGCATGGCCAACCTGCGGCTCTCCAGCTGTTGTAAAACTACAACTCCCACCATGCCCTGCTGTAGACTGTCCGGGCATGATGGGAGTTTTGCAACAGCTGGAGAGCCTCAGGTTGGCCATCCCTGCTATAGTGTACAGGCACAATCTCGCTGCTGGGCACAAAGTATAAAAAAAAAAAACGGGGTGGAGCTTGGCCGCATGACAGTATGGCTGCATAACTTGTCAGCTCTGTGGATAACGCCGCAATAACGGCTCACAGCTGGCCAAACCAAGGGACAATCTACCATTTTGCTGACTGCCTCTCCTCATACCCCCACAAAAATGTACTACACCCTCCAAACTCTTCTACGTGCTACACCCCCCCCCCCCCAAACTCTTCTACCTGCTACCCCTCCCAAAAATCTTCTACGTGCTACACCCTCCCAAAACTCTTCTACATGCTACACACTCCAAAAACTCTTCTACGTGCTACACCCTCCCAAAACTCTTCTACGTGCTACACCCTCCCAAAACTCTTCTACGTGCTACACCCTCCCAAACTCTTCTACCTACCACACCCTCCCAAAAGTCTTTTACGTGCTCCACCCTCCTAAAACTCTTGTACGTGCCACACCTTCCCAAAACTCTTCTACGTTCTACACCTTCGCAAAACTTTTCTACCTACCACACCCTCCCGAAACTCTTCTACGTGCCACACCCTCCCAAAACTCTTCTACGTGCCACACCTTCCCAAAACTCTTCTACGTTCTACACCTTCGCAAAACTTTTCTACCTACCACACCCTCCCGAAACTCTTGTACGTGCCACACCCTCCCGAAACTCTTGTACGTGCCACACCCTCCCGAAACTCTTGTACGTGCCACACCCTCCCGAAACTCTTGTACGTGCCACACCCTCCCGAAACTCTTGTACGTGCCACACCCTCCCGAAACTCTTGTACGTGCCACACCCTCCCGAAACTCTTGTACGTGCCACACCCTCCCGAAACTCTTGTACGTGCCACACCCTCCCGAAACTCTTGTACGTGCCACACCCTCCCGAAACTCTTGTACGTGCCACACCCTCCCGAAACTCTTGTACGTGCCACACCCTCTCGAAACTCTTGTACGTGCCACACCCTCTCGAAACTCTTGTACGTGCCACACCCTCTCGAAACTCTTGTACGTGCCACACCCTCTCGAAACTCTTGTACGTGCCACACCCTCTCGAAACTCTTGTACGTGCCACACCCTCTCGAAACTCTTGTACGTGCCACACCCTCTCGAAACTCTTGTACGTGCCACACCCTCCCGAAACTCTTCTACGTGCCACACCCTCCCGAAACTCTTCTACGTGCCACACCCTCCCGAAACTCTTCTACGTACCACACCCTCCCGAAACTCTTCTACGTACCACACCCTCCCGAAACTCTTCTACGTACCACACCCTCCCGAAACTCTTCTACGTACTCCCCAAGTCAGGATAATTCACCAAACGAACAACCCATTACAGAAAACATACTAATAGATATCATCCCTATAAACCAATGTCTGTGACCATATTGGGCAATGTAACAGAAGCTCTCTGTCTGTCTGTTGAGATGATTGGAGAGGGGAGACATTGTGTGGGACTGTCCCGGGTTGTGTGGTTATTTCCATTGGTCTGTGTGTTTGTCACCCAGTTTTCCATCAGGTCCAGAGGGGAGGTCCCCTTCCATGGAGACTGGTATATAAGGCCAAGGGTGGCACCAATAAAGTCGGATCTTCTTACCCTGAACTCGCAGCCTCGTCTCGTGTTGTAGGGAACAGCTACAGTTGCAAGAAAAAGTATGTGAACCCTTTGGAATGATATGGATTTCTGCACAAATTGGTCATAAAATGTCACAACAATAGACAATCACAGTCGGCCTAAACTAATAACACACAAAGAGTTAAATGTGACCATGTTTTTATTGAACACACCATGTAAACATTCACAGTGCAGGTGGAAAAAGTATGTGAACCCTTGGATTTAATAACTGTTTGAACCTCCTTTGGCAGCAATAACTTCCACCAAACGTTCCCTGTTGTTGCAGATCAGACGTGCACAACGGTCAGGACCAACTGCTCCCGGATCTGGTTCACACTGATCAGGTGGGTGTGAGGCCCCAGATAATCTAAGTAAACTTCTAGACATCTTACATTGGTCTAATACACACCACAAGCCTCTTATGCTTCTCTCCTTAGATATTGAGAAGGCCTTTGACAGCTTTTCTTGGGAATATATGTCCGAGGTCCTGCACACTATGGGGTTTCAGGGTCCATTTGTGGATGCACTCCATGTTATTTACTCACATCCCCAGGCATTTCTCAAATTGCCCTCGACCCACATATCTGCAACACCAATCCACAGAGGCACGCGTCAGGGGTGCCTCCTATCCCCTGCACTTTTTGCTCTCACTATGGAACCTATAGCCAACCTCCTAAGGGACAATTTAGACATCTCTGGAGTTAGGATTCACTAACAGGAGTGTAAAGCCTTGCTTGTGACCCTGACTAATGCCTTAGTCTCTGTGCCCAACCTGTGGAAGGTGTTGGACGACTTCTCAAGAGTCTCCAGACTGCAAATCAATGCTTCCAAATCCGAGACCACGCATTGCAATTCCCCACCATCTATGGCCAACCTATTGGAATCAGATTTTGGGTTCGTCACCCATAGGGACACCCTGTTTTACTTAGGGATATTTTTAACCCCCTGTCAGGAATTGAACCAGGAAACTCCTGTGTCCCAGGCGGTTACTCAGGACGGCTCCACTCCTGAACCTGGTGAATGGTCTCCTAGTCTTGGACAATCTCTGCTCGTTTAGCCTAATCAGCCACAGGTTGGACCTTCCTATATAAACCAGACCTCGCCGCTCCCTCCATGGCAGGTTATTGTGCTTCCTGCCTCCATCTAGCTCCTGGCCGTCCTCCTAATCTGCTATGTTTACTTGTGTACTGAACTCGGATTGTTACCTCACCACGCTTCTGCCTTATCCTAACTGCTGTGTTTACTTGTGTACTGAACTCGGATTGTTACCTGACCACGCTTCTGCCTTATCCTAACTGCTGTGTTTACTTGTGTACTGAACTTGGATTGTTACCTGACCACGCTTCTGCCTTATCCTAACTGCTGTGTTTACTTGTGTACTGAACTTGGATTGTTACCTGACCACGCTTCTGCCTTATCCTAACTGCTGTGTTTACTTGTGTACTGAACTTGGATTGTTACCTGACCACGCTTCTGCCTTATCCTAACTGCTGTGTTTACTTGTGTACTGAACTCGGATTGTTACCTGACCACGCTTCTGCCTTATCCTAACTGCTGTGTTTACTTGTGTACTGAACTCGGATTGTTACCTGACCACGCTTCTGCCTTATCCTAATCTGCTGTGTTTACTTGTGTACTGAACTCGGATTGTTACCTGACCACGCTTCTGCCTTATCCTAACTGCTGTGTTTACTTGTGTACTGAACTCGGATTGTTACCTGACCACGCTTCTGCCTTATCCTAATCTGCTGTTCTTACTTGTGTACTGAACTCGGATTGTTACCTGACCACGCTTCTGCCTTATCCTAACTGCTGTGTTTACTTGTGTACTGAACTTGGATTGTTACCTGACCACGCTTCTGCCTTATCCTAACTGCTGTGTTTACTTGTGTACTGAACTTGGATTGTTACCTGACCACGCTTCTGCCTTATCCTAACTGCTGTGTTTACTTGTGTACTGAACTCGGATTGTTACCTGACCACGCTTCTGCCTTATCCTAACTGCTGTGTTTACTTGTGTACTGAACTCGGATTGTTACCTGACCACGCTTCTGCCTTATCCTAATCTGCTGTGTTTACTTGTGTACTGAACTCGGATTGTTACCTGACCACGCTTCTGCCTTATCCTAACTGCTGTGTTTACTTGTGTACTGAACTCGGATTGTTACCTGACCACGCTTCTGCCTTATCCTAACCACTGTGTTTACTTGTGTACTGAACTCAGATTGTTACCTGACCACGCTTCTGCCTTATCCTAATCTGCTGTGTTTACTTGTGTACTGAACTCGGATTGTTACCTGACCACGCTTCTGCCTTATCCTGAACGGCTGTGTTTACTATTGTACTGAACTCGGATTGTTACCTGACCACGCTTCTGCCTTATCCTAATCTGCTGTGTTTACTTGTGTACTGAACTCGGACTGTTACCTGACCACGCTTCTGCCTTATCCTAACTGCTGTGTTTACTATTGTACTGAACTCGGATTGTTACCTGACCACGCTTCTGCCTTATCCTAATCTGCTGTGCTTACTTGTGTACTGAACTCGGATTGTTACCTGACCACGCTTCTGCCTTATCCTGAACGGCTGTGCTTACTATTGTACTGAACTCGGATTGTTACCTGACCACGCTTCTGCCTTATCCTAACTGCTGTGTTTACTTGTGTACTGAACTCGGATTGTTACCTGACCACGCTTCTGTGCCTTATCCTAACTGCTGTGCTTACTTGTGTACTGAACTCGGACTGTTACCTGACCACGCTCCTGGGCGTCCTCCCAAACAGCAGTGCTTACTTGTGTACTGAACTCGGATTGTTACCTGACCACACTTCTGCCTTATCCTAACCGCTGTGTTTACTTGGATTGTTACCTGATCACGCTTCTGCCTTATCCTAACCGCTGTGTTTACTTGTGTACTGAACTCTGATTGTTACCTGACCACGCTTCTGCCTAATCCTAACTGCTGTGTTTACTTGTGTACTGAACTCGGATTGTTACCTGACCACGCTTCTGCCTTATCCTAACCACTGTGTTTACTTGTGTACTGAACTCGGATTGTTACTTGACCACGCTTCTGCCTTATCCTAATCTGCTGTGTTTACTTGTGTACTGAACTCGGATTGTTACCTGACCACGCTTCTGCCTTATCCTAACCACTGTGTTTACTTGTGTACTGAACTCGGATTGTTACCTGACCACGCTTCTGCCTTATCCTAACGGCTGTGTTTACTTGTGTACTGAACTCGGATTGTTACCTGACCACGCTTCTGCCTTATCCTAACCACTGTGTTTACTTGTGTACTGAACTCGGATTGTTACCTGACCACGCTTCTGCCTTATCGTGACCACTGTGTTTACTTGTGTACTGAACTCGGATTGTTAACTGACCACGCTTCTGCCTTATCCTGAACTGCTGTGTTTACTTGTGTACTGAACTCGGATTGTTACCTGACCACGCTTCTGTGCGTCCTCCTAATCTGCTGTGTTTACTTGTGTACTGAACTCGGATTGTTACCTGACCACGCTTCTGCCTTATCCTAATCTGTTGTTCTTACTTGTGTTCTGAACTCGGATTGTTACCTGACCACGCTTCTGCCTTATCCTAATCTGCTGTGTTTACTTGTGTACTGAACTTGGATTGTTACCCGACCACGCTTCTGCCTTATCCTAATCTGCTGTGTTTACTTGTGTACTGAACTCGGATTGTTACCTGACCACGCTTCTGTGCGTCCTCCTAATCTGCTGTGCTTACTTGTGTACTGAACTCTGATTGTTACCTGACCACGCTTCTGCCTTATCCTGAACTGCTGTGTTTACTTGTGTACTGAACTCGGATTGTTACCTCACCACGCTTCTGCCTTATCCTAATCTGCTGTGTTTACTTGTGTACTGAACTCGGATTGTTACCTGACCACGCTTCTGCCTTATCCTAATCTGCTGTGTTTACTTGTGTACTGAACTCGGATTGTTACCTGACCACGCTTCTGCCTTATCCTAACCACTGTGTTTACTTGTGTACTGAACTCGGATTGTTACCTGACCACGCTTCTGCCTTATCGTGACCACTGTGTTTACTTGTGTACTGAACTCGGATTGTTACCTGACCACGCTTCTGCCTTATCCTAACTGCTGTGTTTACTTGTGTACTGAACTCGGATTGTTACCTGACCACGCTTCTGCCTTATCGTGACCACTGTGTTTACTTGTGTACTGAACTCGGATTGTTACCTGACCACGCTTCTGCCTTATCCTAACGGCTGTGTTTACTTGTGTACTGAACTCGGACTGTTACTTGACCACGCTTCTGCCTTATCCTAACGGCTGTGTTTACTTTTGTACTGAACTCGGATTGTTAAATGACCACGCTTCTGCCTTATCCTAATCTGCTGTGTTTACTTGTGTACTGAACTCGGATTGTTACCTGACCACGCTTCTGCCTTATCCTAACTGCTGTGTTTACTTGTGTACTGAACTCGGATTGTTACCTGACCACGCTTCTGCCTTATCCTAACTGCTGTGTTTACTTGTGTACTGAACTCGGATTGTTACTTGACCACGCTTCTGCCTTATCCTAACGGCTGTGTTTACTTGTGTACTGAACTCGGATTGTTACCTCACCACGCTTCTGCCTTATCCTAATCTGCTGTGTTTACTTGTGTACTGAACTCGGATTGTTACCTGACCACGCTTCTACCTTATCCTAATCTGCTGTGTTTACTTGTGTACTGAACTCGGATTGTTACCTGACCACGCTTCTGCCTTATCCTAACCACTGTGTTTACTTGTGTACTGAACTCGGATTGTTACCTGACCACGCTTCTGCCTTATCGTGACCACTGTGTTTACTTGTGTACTGAACTCGGATTGTTACCTGACCACGCTTCTGCCTTATCCTAACTGCTGTGTTTACTTGTGTACTGAACTCGGATTGTTACCTGACCACGCTTCTGCCTTATCGTGACCACTGTGTTTACTTGTGTACTGAACTCGGATTGTTACCTGACCACGCTTCTGCCTTATCCTAACGGCTGTGTTTACTTGTGTACTGAACTCGGACTGTTACTTGACCACGCTTCTGCCTTATCCTAACGGCTGTGTTTACTTTTGTACTGAACTCGGATTGTTAAATGACCACGCTTCTGCCTTATCCTAATCTGCTGTGTTTACTTGTGTACTGAACTCGGATTGTTACCTGACCACGCTTCTGCCTTATCCTAACTGCTGTGTTTACTTGTGTACTGAACTCGGATTGTTACCTGACCACGCTTCTGCCTTATCCTAACTGCTGTGTTTACTTGTGTACTGAACTCGGATTGTTACTTGACCACGCTTCTGCCTTATCCTAACGGCTGTGTTTACTTGTGTACTGAACTCGGATTGTTACCTCACCACGCTTCTGCCTTATCCTAATCTGCTGTGTTTACTTGTGTACTGAACTCGGATTGTTACCTGACCACGCTTCTACCTTATCCTAATCTGCTGTGCTTACTTGTGTACTGAACTCGGATTGTTACCTGACCACGCTTCTAACTTATCCTGACCACTGTGTTTACTTGTGTACTGAACTCGGATTGTTACCTGACCACGCTTCTGCCTTATCATGAACGGCTGTGTTTACTTGTGTACTGAACTCGGATTGTTACCTGACCACGCTTCTGCCTTATCCTAATCTGCTGTGTTTACTTGTGTACTGAACTCGAATTGTTACCTGACCACGCTTCTGCCTTATCCTAACTGCTGTGTTTACTTGTGTACTGAACTCGGATTGTTACCTCACCACGCTTCTGCCTTATCCTAACTGCTGTGTTTACTTGTGTACTGAACTCGGATTGTTACCTGACCACGCTTCTGCCTTATCCTAACCACTGTGTTTACTTGTGTACTGAACTCGGATTGTTACCTGACCACGCTTCTGCCTTATCCTAATCTGCTGTGTTTACTTGTGTACTGAACTCGGATTGTTACCTGACCACGCTTCTGCCTTATCCTAATCTGCTGTGCTTACTTGTGTACTGAACTCGGATTGTTACCTGACCACGCTTCTAACTTATCCTGACCACTGTGTTTACTTGTGTACTGAACTCGGATTGTTACTTGACCACGCTTCTGCCTTATCCTAATCTGCTGTGTTTACTTGTGTACTGAACTCGGATTGTTACCTGACCACGCTTCTGCCTTATCCTAATCTGCTGTGCTTACTTGTGTACTGAACTCGGATTGTTACCTGACCACGCTTCTGCCTAATCCTAATCTGCTGTGTTTACTTGTGTACTGAACTCGGATTGTTACCTGACCACGCTTCTGCCTTATCCTAACTGCTGTGCTTACTTGTGTACTGAACTCGGATTGTTACCTGACCACGCTTCTGCCTTATCCTAACTGCTGTGCTTACTTGTGTACTGAACTCGGATTGTTACCTGACCACGCTTCTGCCTTATCCTAACTGCTGTGTTTACTATTGTACTGAACTCGGATTGTTACCTGACCACGCTTCTGCCTTATCCTAACTGCTGTGCTTACTTGTGTACTGAACTCGGATTGTTACCTGACCACGCTTCTACCTTATCCTAACTGCTGTGCTTACCTGTGTACTGAACTCGGACTGTTACCTGACCACGCTTCTGCCTTATCCTAATCTGCTGTGTTTACTTTTGTACTGAACTCGGATTGTTACCTGACCACGCTTCTACCTTATCCTAACTGCTGTGCTTACCTGTGTACTGAACTCGGACTGTTACCTGACCACGCTTCTGCCTTATCCTAACTGCTATGTATACTTGTGTACTGAACTCGGATTGTTACCTGACCACGCTTCTACCTTATCCTAATCTGCTGTGCTTACTTGTGTACTGAACTCGGATTGTTACCTGACCACGCTTCTGCCTTATCCTAACCGCTGAGTTTACTTGTGTACTGAACTCGGATTGTTACCTGACCACGCTTCTACCTTATCCTAATCTGCTGTGCTTACTTGTGTACTGAACTCGGATTGTTACCTGACCACGCTTCTAACTTATCCTGACCACTGTGTTTACTTGTGTACTGAACTCGGATTGTTACCTGACCACGCTTCTGCCTTATCATGAACGGCTGTGTTTACTTGTGTACTGAACTCGGATTGTTACCTGACCACGCTTCTGCCTTATCCTGAACGGCTGTGTTTACTTGTGTACTGAACTCGGATTGTTACCTGACCACGCTTCTGCCTTATCCTGAACGGCTGTGTTTACTTGTGTACTGAACTCGGATTGTTACTTGACCACGCTTCTGTCTAATCCTAAACTGCTGTGTTTACTTGTGTACTGAACTCGGATTGTTACCTGACCACGCTTCTGCCTTATCCTAACTGCTGTGTTTACTTGTGTACTGAACTCGGATTGTTAACTGACCACGCTCATGTGCCTTATCCTAATCTGCTGTGTTTACTTGTGTACTGAACTCGGATTGTTACCTGACCACGCTTCTGCCTTATCCTAACTGCTGTGCTTACTTGTGTACTGAACTCGGATTGTTACCTCACCACGCTTCTGCCTTATCCTAACTGCTGTGCTTACTTGTGTACTGAACTCGGATTGTTACCTGACCACACTTCTGCCTTATCCTAACTGCTGTGCTTACTTGTGTACTGAACTCGGATTGTTACCTGACCACGCTTCTGCCTTATCCTAATCTGCTGTGCTTACTTGTGTACTGAACTCGGATTGTTACCTGACCACGCTTCTGCCTAATCCTAATCTGCTGTGTTTACTTGTGTACTGAACTCGGATTGTTACCTGACCACGCTTCTGCCTTATTCTAACTGCTGTGCTTACTTGTGTACTGAACTCGGATTGTTACCTGACCACGCTTCTGCCTTATCCTAATCTGCTGTGCTTACTTGTGTACTGAACTCGGATTGTTACCTGACCACGCTTCTGCCTTATCCTAATCTGCTGTGCTTACTTGTGTACTGAACTCGGATTGTTACCTGACCACGCTTCTGCCTAATCCTAATCTGCTGTGTTTACTTGTGTACTGAACTCGGATTGTTACCTGACCACGCTTCTGCCTTATTCTAACTGCTGTGCTTACTTGTGTACTGAACTCGGATTGTTACCTGACCACGCTTCTGCCTTATCCTAACTGCTGTGCTTACCTGTGTACTGAACTCGGACTGTTACCTGACCACGCTTCTGCCTTATCCTAACCGCTGTGTTTACTTGTGTACTGAACTCGGATTGTTACCTGACCACGCTTCTGCCTTATCCTAACCGCTGTGTTTACTTGTGTACTGAACTCGGATTGTTACCTGACCACGCTTCTGCCCAATCCTAACTGCTGTGCTTACCTGTTACCACCCCGGACTGTTATTCGACACTGCTTGCTTCCACTACTCCAGGGATCCAGATCGTCTCAGTCTTTGGACTCCTTACCTACCTTCCAGGCCTAGACAATTCCTAATTTCAGGTGAGCAATGGTGACATCACTCTTACACCCCCACATTAGACGGTATTTATCAGGCTAATTACCCCCCAAAGCCGACCTAATTAAATGGGACAAGCCCATGCTGTCCTGGATTGGCAGAATCCCTACTGTTTAAACGATGTCCCTCCCCCGTCCCTCCATTTATTTCGGGCTCTCCCAACTCCTGTCCCAGTAAAAGTCCTACATTACCTGCACGAGGCCATCTTTATTTGAGTGAATAAGATTAGAATCTATGTGCCTCCACAAACGCCTGGGAGGCTTTATACAGTATTCTAGGGCAGCCCGCCTGTCACAGCTTCTATAGTTCAGTCTTCGGGACAGAGTACTGAGCTGGGGATTGTTGGTTACTCTTCCCCGAGCAGTGCTTTCTGGTCCACTCATCCCATGCCTGATATGGGGAGATCTCCCCTCTCCTTCTATTCGTTACAGTTCTGGAGAACAGTGAGATGTAAGTATAAGCCTCAATCAAGAATCGCACCCCTTTATTACATAACCCTGCGTTCCCTCCCATGGTGGAGATCTCATTCCCTAACCCGCCTGCATGATTTCCTGAGAAGGGGCTCCTTACTTACCGCCTCGCAGATCATTGATCAGCAATCATCCCCCCTTCCCCCCCGACCCGGGGACATGTATAGATTACCACAAATACTTTCACTCAGGAGGGGTAAGGTGGGGACTATGAGTGATACAACCTACAGCCTGGTCTCTTGTGTCTATAATTGGCTTAAGACCCCCCCTTGATGAGAGTAAATTGCCATTTATGCTTCGATGGGAGGAGGACATCCACCAGCAAATGCCTGTCTGAAAGTGGCTCTCCTGTTGTGAAACCATTAGTCGGGGAAGTTGGCAAGTGAGCCTAGTCGAAACTGCGACTAAGGTGCTTTATAGGGTCTATTATGTCCCTGAACGCCTTCATCGCATATTCCAATGGGTATTCTCCCCTCTGTGTTTTAGGGGATGCGCAGCGATGGCCTCTATGTACCATATATGGTAGGTCTGCCCGGTGGTGACTTTTGGTCCTCTATTTGCTCGATCCTCACTGGTATTGGGCATCACCTTTACAAGCTCCCCACTGCTTGTCTTCTGAGGACCAGACCTGTAGGGATGAGGTTTGTCCCTTTCAAACTTCCTTCTAGCTGCCCGCATACATGGAGACCTCTCCATAGCTGCTCTTAAGGCAACGATGGACAGAATGGCTGCCATCGGGGATGATAGAGTAAAAGTTGTCACAAAACTATGGCAGCCGTGGACGTCCTCCTCTCATTCTTCCCACCGGCTATCTCTATAGGGGTCGAGGTTTTCTAAGATATTCCAATGACACAAGATGCCTTTGCCCAGCAAGCCCTGGTCTCCTGTACTCCACCTCTTGCAATGACCCTTACTTTTAAGCTGCTGTAGATCGCCGGTTACATATTGTTACTTTGTTTAGTTTTTTTATAGATTTATTTATTTTTTCTCCTATTGTCATCTGATAGGTACAGCTGCTCGGGTTGCTTACAGCGTCATAAGCATAACCTCCTGCGCAAGGTTGTTCTTCCTTGTCAACCAGGCTATGACTACTTCATGACTACCCCTTTTCAATATGGAACCACATAAAGCAGTAACACGCGGGATATTCATACAAACAGCAGCACATGGAAACAAATAAAAGAAAAAACAAGAAACCTATCTCTCTGGAATTAACAAATCTTGAAAATAAAAAAACATAAACCAAACTCAGACTAGAACTACAACGGACTCTTACCGATCAATATGGAAAAATATTACAAAAATATAAAATGAATTCTATGTCAATAATATTATACAGTCCTGATCAAAAGTTTAAGACCACTTCAAAAATGGCAAACAATCCTATGTATCATGGCTGGATCTTCACCAGGTTCCAAGTGGAGCTTCAACCTGCAACAAGAAGAGATGGGAGGAGACAGAACATTTTTTTGAGCATTCAATTTAATGAAAACAACGAATAAACTGAAACAGGCTGTTTTTCAGCTGATCAAAAGTTTAGGACCACACCTCCAAAAAAGACCTAACCCCCCCCCCCCCCCCCCCCCCCCGCCCCCCCAAAACAGAAATCCAACCTCCAAACATGGACTCAGTAATGAGTAGCTCCGCCGTTATTGTTTCGGCATGCTTGATGCAAGCGTTTCCATGAGGTGAGTGGGAACATTTCTCCAAGTGGTGAAGACGGCCGCACGAAGGCCATCTACTGTCTGGGACTGGTGTCCATTTCTGTAAACTTCCCTTGCCGTCCATCCCCAAAGGTTCTCAATTGGATTTAGATCAGGGGGACACGCAGCATGGGCCAAAAGAATGATGTTTTTCTCCTGGAGGAAGTCCCTTGTCCTGCGGGCATTGTGTACTGTAGCGTTGTCCTGTTACCACACAGACGAGGGCCCTCAGTCATGAGGAATGCTCTCTGCAACATCTAGACATAGCCAGCGGCCGTTTGACGCCCCTGCACTTCCTGAAGCTCCATTGTTCCACTGAAGGAAAAAGCCCCCCAGACCATTATGGCGTCCCCTCCACTGTGGCCCGTAGAAAACATCTCAGGTGGGATCTGCTTGTCATGCCAGTAACAGTGGAAACCATCAGGACCATCAAGGTTACATTTTTTCTCATCAGACAATAAAACTTTCTTCCACCTTTGAATGTCCCATGTTTGGTGCTCTCTTGCAAAGTCCAAACGAGCAGTTCTGTGGCGTTCAAGGAGACGAGGTCTTTGAAGACGTTTTTTGTTTTTGAAGCCCTTCAGTCTCAGATGCCGTCTGATGGTTATGGGGCTGCAGTCAGCACCAGTAAGGGCCTTATATTGGGTCGAGGATCGTCCAGTGTCTTGACCGACAGCCAATTGGATCCTCCGGCTCAGTGCTGAGGACATTTTTTGGGTCTTCCACTTGACTTTTTTGCTCCATAACCCTCAGGATCATTTAAGAAATTCCAAATGACTGTCTTCCTGCGTCCCACCTCTTCCTGCTTATGCAGCTCAACAACCCAACCACGTTCAAAAAGGGAGAGTTTTTTTGCCTTTGCCATCACAACGTGTGACTACCTGACAGAAGATGACAATGAATCCACATCTTTCCACAGATTTGGCCTTTTAAAGGCATGTGGTCCTAAAGTTTTGATCAGCTGAAAAACAGCCAGTTTCAGTTTAATCGATTTTTTCATTAAATTGAATGCTCAAAAAATGTTCTGTCTCCCTCCCATTTCTTCTTGTTGCATGTTGAAGCTCCACTTGGAACCTTGTGAAGATCCAGCCACGCTAAATAGGATTTTTTGCCATTTTTCACGTGGTCTTAAACTTTTGATCAGGACTGTATGTAAATAATAAAACATTTCTTGCAAGACAAGCTAAAACCAAAGAAGCAAAACAGATAGCCTACCTACTAAGGAAAAGTAATAAACCCACAACAGATTCAAAGAATATTACTCCTCTATACAACCCCAAATATTACACAACCAAGTATTTCCGATATCACCAACTTTCTTAACCCTTTCAGGACCCTGCCATATTTCACCTTGAGGACCAGGCCATTTTTGGAAATCTGACCTGTCACTTTATGTGGTAATAACTCCGGAACGCTTTTACTTATCCATACCATTCTGAGATTGTTTTCTCATGACACATTGTATGTAGAGTTGAGCGAACCCGAACTGTAAAGCTCGGGTTCATACCAAACTTTAGGGTTTTTGGCACCCGGACCCGAACCCGAACCCGAACCCAAACATTTACGTAAAAAAGTTCGGGTTCGGTGATTTTTATGGCGCTTTTTGAAAGGCTGCACAGCAGCCAATCAACAAGCGTCATACTACTTGCCCCAAGAGGCCGTCACAGCCATGCCTACTATTGGCATGGCTGTGATTGGCCAGTGCAGCATGTGACCCAGCCTCTATATAAGCTGCAGTCACGTAGCGAGGAGAAATCTTATGAAGATTCAGAACTGCTTTTGTACTCAGCGATCTACAGCAAATGTGCTTTGTGGGTGCAGCGCACAATTGTTTTAAGCCTGCCCTGAGCAACTACTGCTGAAAATGAACTTTTTTTTCCTTCAGTTAGTCAATATCAATACATAATCAGCAGCCATTTTATGCAACGATAGTGCACCAGCTCAGGCTATCTGCACGTCTGCAAGTCCAGAAATACTGCTTTTTGCTTACTGGGGTTAAAAAAATACATCTGTTAAATATAGTGCACATCTGGGATTAGACGTGCATAAGTCACTGTCACATTTAGGCCACAAATACCGCTGTCGTATAGAGTTTTAAAAAAATTTTTTTAGTGCAATACCCTACATCAGGGTTTTTATTGGCGGTTAATTATTTTTAACAGACTTAACCACTTTTTACTTTGCTTTGTGAACGCTAACTATGAGGCAAACATCTAGTAAGGGACGTGGACATGGTCGTGGTGGTGTTAGTGGACCCTCTGGTGCTGGGAGAGGACGTGGCCGTTCTGCCACAGCCACACGTCCTAGTGAACCAACTACCTCAGGTCCCAGTAGCCAGCAGAATTTACAGCGATATTTGGTGGGGCCCAATGCAGTTCTAAGGATGGTAAGGCCTGAGCAGGTACAGGCATTAGTCAATTGGGTGGCCGACAGTGGATCCAGCACGTTCACATTATCTCCCACCCAGTCTTCTGCAGAAAGCGCACAGATGGCGCATGAAAACCAAGCCCATCAGTCTGTCACATCACCCCCATGCATATCAGGGAAACTGTCTGAGCCTCAAGTTATGCAGCAGTCTCTTATGCTGTTTGAAGACTCTGCTGGCAGGGTTTCCTAAGGGCATCCACCTAGCCCTTCCCCAGGGGTGGAAGAGATAGAATGCACTAACGCACAACCACTTATGTTTCCTGATGATGAGGACATGGGAATACCACCTCAGCACGTCTCTGATGATGACGAAACACAGGTGCCAACTGCTGCGTCTTTCTGCAGTGTGCAGACTGAACAGGAGGTCAGGGATCAAGACTGGGTGGAAGACGATGCAGGGGACGATGAGGTCCTAGACCCCACATGGAATGAAGGTCGTGCCACTGACTTTCACAGTTCGGAGGAAGAGGCAGTGGTGAGACCGAGCCAACAGCGTAGCAAAAGAGGGAGCAGTGGGCAAAATCAGAATACCCGCCGCCAAGAGACTCCGCCTGCTACTGACCGCCGCCATCTGGGACCGAGCACCCCAAAGGCAGCTTCAAGGAGTTCCCTGGCATGGCACTTCTTCAAACAATGTGCTGACGACAAGACCCGAGTGGTTTGCACGCTGTGCCATCAGAGCCTGAAGTGAGGCATTAACGTTCTGAACCTTAGCACAACCTGCATGACCAGGCACCTGCATGCGAGACACGGGCTGCAGTGGAGTAAACACCTTAAAAACAAGGAAGTCACTCAGGCTCCCCCTGCTACCTCTTCTGCTGCTGCCGCCTCGGCCTCTTCTGCTGCTGCTGCCGCCTCGGCCTCTTCTGCTGCTGCCGCCGCCTCGGCCTCTTCTGCTGCTGCCGCCGCCTCGGCCTCGGGATGTACCACCAACACCACCACCTGCGTCACCAAGCATCTCAACCATGTCACACGGCAGCGTTCAGCTCTCCATCTCACAAACATTTGAGAGAAAGCGTAAATTCCCACCTAGCCACCCTCGATCCCTGGCCCTGAATGCCAGCATTTCTAAACTACTGGCCTATGAAATGCTGTCATTTAGGCTGGTGGACACACACAGCTTCAAACAGCTCATGTCACTTGCTGTCCCACAGTATGTTGTTCCCAGCCGGCACTACTTCTCCAAGAGAGCCGTGCCTTCCCTGCACAACCAAGTGTCCGATAAAATCAAGTGTGCACTGCGCAACGCCATCTGTGGCAAGGTCCACCTAACCACAGATACGTGGACCAGTAAGCACGGCCAGGGACGCTATATCTCCCTAACTGCACACTGGGTAAATGTAGTGGCGGCTGGGCCCCAGGCGGAGAGCTGTTTGGCGCACGTCCTTCCGCCGCCAAGGATCGCAGGGGAACATTCTTTGCCTCCTGTCTCCTCCTCCTCCTACTCGGCTTCCTCCTCCTCTTCTTCCACTTGCTCATCCAGTCAGCCACACACCTTCACCACCAACTTCAGCACAGCACGGGGTAAACGTCAGCAGGCCGTTCTGAAACTCATATGTTTGGGGGACAGGCCCCACACCGCACAGGAGTTGTGGGGGGGTATAGAACAACAGACCGACGAGTGGTTGCTGCCGGTGAGCCTCAAGCCCGGCCTGGTGGTGTGCGATAATGGGCGAAATCTCGTTGCAGCTCTGGGACTAGCCGGTTTGACGCACATCCCTTGCCTGGCGCATGTGCTGAATTTGGTGGTGCAGAAGTTCCTTCACAACTACCCCGACATGTCAGAGCTGCTGCATAAAGTGCGGGCCGTCTGTGCGCGCTTCCGGCGTTCACATCCTGCCGCTGCTCGCCTGTCAGCGCTACAGCGTAACTTCGGCCTTCCAGCTCACTGCCTCATATGCGACGTACCCACCAGGTGGAACTCCACCTTGCACATGCTGGACAGACTGTGCGAGCAGCAGCAGGCCATAGTAGAGTTTCAGCTGCAGCACGCACGGGTGAGTCGCACTGCGGAACAGCACCACTTCACCACCAATGACTGGGCCTCCATGCGAGACCTGTGTGCCCTGTTGCGCTGTTTCGAGTACTCCACTAACATGGCCAGTGGCGATGACGCCGTTATCAGCGTTACAATACCACTTCTATGTCTCCTTGAGAAAACACTTAGGGCGATGATGGAAGAGGAGGTGGCCCAGGAGGAGGAGGAGGAAGAGGGGTCATCGCTAACACTTTCAGGCCAGTCTCTTAGAAGATTTTTGCAACAGCAGAGGCCAGGTACAAATTTGGCCAGCCAGGGCCCACTACTGGAGGACGAGGAGGAGGAGGAGGAGGTGGAGGAGGATGAGGATGAAGCAGGTTCACAGCGGGGTGGCATCCAACGCAGCTCGGGCCCATCACTGGTGCGTGGCTGGGGGGAAACGCAGGACGATGACAATACGCCTCCCACAGAGGACCACATTCACCGCCTCCTCAACCTCCGACTCCATATCCACCTCCTTCTCTGAGTTGCAGGTTAATAATTTGTAATTTTTAGTTATTTTATGTTATTTTAAGTTATTTCCCTATCCACATTTGTTTGCAGGCAGTTGTCATGCTCTTAAGCACATTTTACTGCCTTTTACATCCCTCTAGCCTTTTCAAGGACTATTTTAGAGCCATTTTAATTTAAAAAAGTGCCAATTTTAGTGCCCTAGATTGAAAAAATTCTTATTTTCAATTGACGGGTGACATTTTACTATTTTTGGCGTAAACAAACCCCTGCTGTGCCTGGGTGACAGGGGCCTAAATCTCTCCAAATCCTCTGTTCTATTGCTGGGTGACATGAACCCCCTTTTGCCATGAATGAACCCCTGCTCTGCATTGCTGACAGGGAACTGAATTTAATGAAAACATCTGTTACTGATGGGAAGATGCGCGACTACAAGCGCACGCTGCTGCTGGTGACATTCCCACCTGACAGCGGGGGCACAGTGGAGGCACAAGGCGAAGGCAGAGGAGGAGGAAGAGGTCGCCAACGCAGCTGGGGCACCGCCAGCACCTGAGAAGGCAGGGTTATCATGGCCGACATGTGGAAAAGCTTTGCCAGCCTTGGCGGTGCTGACCTGCCCTGCAGCCGGTGTATAGTGTGAACGTGTGTTTAGCAGAGAGCGTTATCACAGGCCGCAGCCAATGTGGACAAGCTGACGTTTATTATAATGAACCAGGCATGGATCCCACAGGACTTGTCCGTACCTTGTGCAGAATAGACATTTATACCAGCCTCAACCATCCATTCTTGTACTCAAGTGCACTTATTCTTAGTTTTATTTTGTTATATGTCCCAATATTTTGGGGGATACCCCAATTTAAAAATAAAAAAAGAACACAAATCAGTGTTGGCTACCTCCTCCTTCACCGCCGCTTCCACCTACACCGCCACGTCAACCTACACCGCCACATCCACCCACACCGCCACATCCACCCATCCACCGCCTCCTCAACCTCCTACTCCTAGATCCAGATTGTTATTTTTAATTGTTCTGTATTTTATGTTATTTTAAGTCATTTCCCTATCCATTGTTTGCAGAGCACTTGTCATGCTCTTAAGCACATTTTGATGCCTTTCGTAGCCCTCTAGACCTTTTCAGGACTATTTTAGAGCCATTTTAGTGCCCAAAAGTTCGGGTCCTGTAACGGTCACGTCCACACACACAGGGGGAAGGGTAGTGACCACTGCGCTCCACCTTCACCCCTGGCCCTGCCTACTTGCCTCACAAGTCCTGATGACAGGGGACAACTGGACGACAGTCCCTAACTTAGGATACGTGCAGGGAAGACAGACAAGGCAAAATACGGAACATGAACGGATCGAGTCAGAACCAAGAGAGCTACGCAGTACAAAGGGTTAAGCAAAGAATGGTCAGGAGAAGCCAGGGTCAAATACCAGGAGAGCAGAGAAGTACAAGAAGAGTCCTAAGAGAGTAATCAGGTGGGAGCCGAGGTCACAATACCAGGACGGATGCGCAGTACAGGAGGAGCAGGCAAAGGATCGTCAGGGAACAGGATCAGGTAAGTATTCAGCAGTCCTACAAATAGCCAGGAACCTAGAAGTTAACAGGCAACCTGTGGCCAGCAGGCTGCCTGTATTTATAGTGGGGAGTGAGGGTGATGTGACGTGGCCAGTGTCACATGACCGACAGACCAACCAGTCGAGCACCGAGTGATCAGCTCGGCGCTCAAGGCAGACTAGGAGCAGGGAGCCACCCAGCAGTAAAGCCGCCCTGGGAATGAGGTCAAACACAGATCCTCATTCTCAAAGCTAAGCAGCAGGTCTGCGGGCAATGGGGGACCGAGTGCACCTTCGGAACCCCGTTACAGTACCCCCCCTTTTACGAGGGGCCACCGGACCCAAGACTTCAGGCGATGGCTTTTCAGGGTGTTCTAAATGAAATTTACGAACCAGTCTAGGAGCATGAACCTCCCTGGCAGGTACCCAAGATCTCTCTTCAGGTCCACACCCCTTCCAGTGAATCAGATACTGCAAGGAGTTACGCACCTTCCTGACATCCACTATCTTAGACACCACATACTCGACAGCATCATTAACAAGAACCGGCGGAGGCGAGGCTTTCGATGGTACTACTGGTTCAAAATATTTTTTAAGTAGAGATTTATGGAACACATTATGAATGTGGAATGACTCGGGCAGCTCCAACCTAAAAGATACCGGGTTAATCACCTCCGTGATCTTATATGGTCCAATAAAACGAGGAGCAAACTTTCTAGAAGCTACCTTGAGAGATAGATTCTTGGAGGACAACCATACCTTATCCCCAACCTGAAAATTTACCCCCCTTGAACGTCTCCTATCGGCCTTGAGTTTCTGAGAACTTTGAGCCTTTTCTAGGTTCGATTGAACCCGGGCCCAAACTGTGCACAGTTTGGAGGAGAGTTTATCCGCTTCAGGGTTAGAGGAGGAGACGGACGACCCAGAATGAAAACGGGGATGGAAACCATGGTTACAAAAGAAAGGGGAGACCCCAGCAGAAGAATTGACACGGTTATTCAAAGCAAATTCAGCCAACGGAAGGAATTTGACCCATAATTGCTGGTCATCAGCAACATACAACCTCAGGAATTGTTCCACAGACTGATTAAGGCGTTCAGTCTGCCCATTACTCTCAGGGTGGTAGGCAGAGGAAAAAGACCATGAAATTTTACATCTTTGACAGAAGGCCCTCCAGAATTTGGACACAAACTGCACACCCCTGTCCGAAACAATATTTTCCGGGATGCCATGTAAACGAACAATCTCTCTCACAAAAATAGACGCCAGGTTTTTAGCATTCGGAAGTTTAGACAGGGGAATGAAATGAACCATCTTGCTAAACCTATCGACCACTATCTGAGAACAGAACTGTCGTTCTTGTCGTCTCTCTCTAACTCGTCTGTCAAGTCGGACAACTAGGGTCATCATCTCCTCTAAGGTCTGAGGAATTTGGTAATTGACTAATAGATCTTTTAAATTATCAGACAGACCAGACCTAAACTGACTCTTCAGGGCTGGTTCATTCCATCCTGAGGGGACACACCACCGTCTGAATTGGGTGCAATACTCCTCCGCAGGGAGATGGCCCTGAACCAGTGCCCTAAGAGCCGTCTCGGCTACCAGGGCCCTGTCTGGTTCGTCATAGAGGGTACCCAGGGCCTGAAAAAAACCCTCCACAGAAGTTAGACAACTGGCCCCAGGAGGTAACGAGAATGCCCAGTCCTGGGGATCACCCTGTAGTAGAGAAATGATAATCCCCACGCGTTGGCTCTCGGGACCGGAGGACACGGGGCGCAAACGGAAGTAGAGTTTGCAATTCTCCTTAAAGGAGAGAAACCTCTTCCGGTCTCCAGAAAAGGGTTCTGGGAGCTTGATCTGGGGTTCAAAATGTAGAGTGGAGGACAGAGGAGTGGAAGAGCCTTGCCCTAACTCACAAGAACTGAGTCTCTCTCCTAGCTCCTGCACCCTCTGTGTCAAGTTAGAGACATGGTCAGTCAGGGTAGTAAGAGGATTCATGATACAGTGGTTATTGGGCCTGTTAATCTGTAACGGTCACGTCCACACACACAGAGGGGGAAGGATAGTGACCACTGCACTCCACCCTTACCCCCGGCCCTGCCTACTTGCCTCACGAGTCCTGATGACAGGGGACAACTGGACGGCAGTCCCTAACTTAGGATACGTGCAGGGAAGACAGACAAGACAAAATACGGAACATGAACGGATCGAGTCAGAACCAAGAGAGCTACGCAGTACAAAGGGTTAAGCATAGAATGGTCAGGAGAAGCCGGGGTCAAATACCAGGAGAGCAGAGAAGTACAAGAGGAGTCCTAAGAGAGTAGTCAGGTGGGAGCCGAGGTCACAATACCAGGACGGATGCGCAGTACAGGAGGAGCAGGCAGAGGATCGTCAGGGAACAGGATCAGGTAAGTATTCAGCAGTCCTACAAATAGCCAGGAACCTAGAAGTTAACAGGCAACCTGTGGCCAGCAGGCTGCCTGTATTTATAGTGGGGAGTGAGGGTCATGTGACGTGGCCAGCATCACATGACCGACAGACCAACCAGTCGAGCACCGAGTGATCAGCTCGGCGCTCAAGGCAGAATTAGGAGCAGGGAGCCACCCAGCAGTAAAGCCGCCCTGGGAATGAGGTCAAACACAAATCCTCATTCCCAAAGCTAAGCAACAGGTCTGCGGGCAATGGGGGACCGAGTGCACCTTCGGAACCCCGTTACAGGTCCCCATTGACTTCAATGGGGTTCGGGGTCAAGTTCAGGTCCCGAACCCGAACTTTTTTTTCAAGTTCTGCCGAACCCGAACATCCAGGTGTCCGCTCAACTCTAATTGTATGTACTTCATGTAATTGGTAAATTTTAGGCCTCTTTCACACTTGCGTTGTTGGGATCCGGCATGCACTTCCGTTGCCGGAGGTGCCCGCCGGATCCGGAACCGTCTTCCAAATGCTTTCAGTGTTACTATGGCACCCAGGACGCTATTAAAGTCCTGGTTGCCATAGTAGTAGTGGGGAGCGGGGGAGCGGTATACTTACAGTCCGTGCGGCTCCCGGGGCGCTCCAGAATGACGTCAGAGCGCCCCATGCGCATGGATGACGTGATCCATGCGATCACATGATCCATGCGCTTGGGGCGCCCTGACGTCACTCTGGAGCGCCCGGGGAGCCGCACGGACGGTAAGTATGCTGCTCCCCCGCTCCCCACTACACTTTACCATGGCTGCCAGGACTTTAGCGTCCCGGCAGCCATGGTAACCACTCTGAAAAAGCTAAATGTCGGCTCCGGCAATGCGCCGAAACGACGTTTAGCTTAAGGCCGGATCCGGATCAATGCCTTCCAATGGGCATTAATTCCGGATCCGGCCTTGCGGCAAGTGTTCCGGATTTTTGGCCGGAGCAAAAAGCGCAGCATGCTGCGGTATTTTCTCCGGCCAACAAACGTTCCGTTCCGGAACTGAAGACATCCTGATGCATCCTGAACGGATTTCTCTCCATTCAGAATGCATTAGGATAATCCTGATCAGGATTCTTCCGGCATAGAGCCCCGACGACGGAACTCTATGCCGGAAGACAAGAACGCAAGTGTGAAAGAGCCCTAAGTCAATATTTTTCATCTTTATTTTTTTTTTAATCCCAAATTTACCAAAAATTTGAAAAATTCACAACTTTCCAAATTTCAATTTCTCTGCTTTTAAAACAGATAGTGATACCTGATATAATAGTTATTACTTTACATTCCCCATATGTCTACTTCATGTTAGGATCATTTTGGGAATGCCATTTTATTTTTTGGGGACGTTAGAAGGCTTAGAAGTTTAGAAGCAAATCTTGAAATTTTTCTGAAAATTTCCAAAACCCACTTTTTTAAGGACAAGTTCAGTTATGAAGTCACTTTGTGAGGCTTACATAATAGAAACCACCCAAAAATGACCCCATTCTATAAACTACACCCCTCAAGGTATTCAAAACAGATTTTACAAACTTTGTTAACTCTTTAGGTGTTCCACAAGAATTAAAGGAAAATGTAAATCAAATTTCAGAATTTCACTTTTTTGGCAGCTTTTCCATTTTTTGCCGATAAAGCAAGGGTTAACAGCCAAACAAAACTCAATATTTATTTCCCTGATTCTGTAGTTTACAGAAACACCACATATGTGGTCGTAAACTGCTGTACGGGCACACGGCAGGGCGCAGAAGGAAAGGAAAGCCATATGGATGTCACAGCGCCGTCTAGGAGGCAGGCACGTACGGACCGCGCGCGCATCATCAGCACGTCCAGCGTCGCCCGCGCTCCTGATAATACTATGCGCGCCCCTCGTGCATCTATGTGCATTCATGCGAATGGTTTTAGGGCTGAGCACCGAGCTGATCACTCGGCGCTCGGCTGTGTAGTCTGTGTGGAGTCATGTGACGCTGGCCACGTCACATGACCCCTCTGGCTCCCTATTTAAACAGGCAGTCTGCTGGCCACAGGTTGCCTGTTATTTAGGTTCCACCTGTGACTTTGTCTTTCCTGGCGTACTGACCCCCTGCTGAACTCCTGATGATCCTCTGCCTGCTCCTTGTGTACTTTGCTGCTCTCCTGGTATTCTGACCCCGGCCTCCTCCTGACGATCCTCTGCTGACTCCTTTGGTACTTCACGTCTCTCCTGGTATTTATGACCCGGGCTTCTCCTGACAATTCTCTGCTTGCTCCATTTGTACTTTGTAGCTTTCCTGGTATTGACTCGGTCCGTTCACGTTCTGTTGTTTGTCTGTCATCCCTGCACTTATTCCAAGCTAGGGATTGCCGTCCAGTTGTCCCCTGTCATTAGGACTCGCAAGGCAAGTAGGCAGGGCCAGGGGTAAGGGTGGAGCGCAGTGGTCACTTCCCTCCCCCCTGTGTGTGTACGCCACCGTTACAGAATAACAGGCCTACTGAAACCACTGTACCATGAATCCTCTAGTGACCCTGACTGACCATGTGTCAAACCTGACGCAGATGGTGCAGGAGCTAGGGGAGAAGATTCTTTCCCTAGAAATAGGACAAGACGCCGCTGCTCCTCAGGCCTCTGGTCCGAACTTGAGCCCTCATATGGAGCCACCGATCAAGCTTCCAGAGCCCTTCTCTGGAGATCGGAGGAAGTTTCACTCCTTTAAGGAGAGCTGTAAATTGTATTTTAGTTTACGCCCCTTGTCTTCCAGGTCGGAAAGCCAACGGGTGGGCATTGTTATTTCCCGCTTACAGGGGGATCCCCAGGAGTGGGCCTTTTCTTTACCCCCTGATGCTAGTTGTTTAACCACAGTAGAGGGTTTTTTCAGGCTCTGGGTTACCTGTATGATGAACCAGACAGGGCCCTAGTAGCCGAAACCGCGCTGAAAGCATTGGTTCAAGGCAACCTCTCTGCGGAGGAGTATTGCACCCAATTTAGAAGGTGGTGTGTTCCCTCAGGGTGGAATGAGCCAGCTCTTAAGTGTCAATTCAGGTTAGGCATATCTGATAATCTAAAAGACCTTCTAGTGAGTTATCAGCTCGACCGACGTGTTAGAGAAAGACGACAGGAACGACAGTTCTCTTCTCAGGTACTGGTTTAGTCTAAGGTTTGCACCAGGAGTGGTGTTTAGGTCTCCTTTGAAGAACCTATGCAAATTGGCATGACCAGAGGGGATCAGCGCCACAGACGTGGGATCTGTTTCTACTGTGGAGATCCTGACCATTGGATCAATCAGTGTCCAAAGAGGATCTTTTCTGATAAGGCTTCCAAGACAAGACCGCCAAGGGACCAGGTACTCCCTGTTATTACTAAGAGTAAGCTTTTAGTTCCTATAACCATTTCTCTGGGTTCTAATAAGTGGTCGGGTCAGGCCTTTATAGATTCGGGCTTAGCGGCCAGCTTTATTGACCAGGGGTATGCTACTAGACAGGGTATTCCAATTTTTGTTTTACCTACGCCCATCCATATCATGGCCATCGACTCCACTCCCCTGGTGGGGGGTACTGTGAGGTCATGTACCTCAGAGATTTCCTTAGCTGTGGGAGTGTGTCACTTAGAGAAATGTTCCCTGTTAGTCCTAGAGAACTTACCAGTCAAGGTGGTATTGGGGATGCCGTGGCTCCAATTACACAATCCTACGATTGATTGGACCAGAGGGGAACTGGTGAGTTGGGGATCTGAGTGCGGCTCGTGTTTGGCTAGAATACGGGTTGGGTTCTCTGTGGAGACTGAGGTATTACCTGCAGTCATAAAGGAGTATGCTGATGTGTTCTTGTCATCGTCCCCGGAGGCTCTTCCTCCCCATAGACCTTATGATTGCGCCATAGTCCTGGAGAAGGGGGCAAGGTTTCCTAAGGGGCGTATTTACAATCTTTCCAAACCTGAACGTGAGGCCATGGAAGATTACATTAAGGGGCACATTAGACCCTCGGTCTCTCCTATGGTTTTTCTTTGTTAAGAAGAAGGATGGTGGTCTTAGACCCTGTATAGATTACCGGAAATTAAATGAGATCACTATCCGGAATACTTACTCCCTCCCATTGATTCCGGATTTATTTAACCAGGTATTAGGGGCGGCCTGGTTTTCTAAGATTGATTTAAGAGGAGCATACAATTTAATCCGAATCAAGGAGGGAGACGAGTGGAAGACAGCGTTCAATACCCTGGCTGGTCACTTTGAATATCTCGTTATGCCTTTTGGACTCAGCAATGCCCCGGCTGTGTTCCAAAATTTCATGAACGATATTCTTAGGGAGTTCTTGGGAAAATTTGTCATTGTATATCTCGACGACATTTTGATATTTTCCCCTGATTTTAAGAGTCATGTGTTTCATGTTAGACAGGTGTTGGAGGTGTTGAGAGAGAACCAATTATCTGCTAAACAGGAAAAATGTGTTTTTGGGGTGCAGGAGATTATATTTCTCGGACATGTTCTGACTCCCCATGCCATAAAGATGGATCCTAGCAAGGTTTTAGCGATTAAGGGATGGGTAAGACCATCATTCTTAAAGGCCTTACAACGTTTCCTTGGATTCGCTAACTACTACCGTAAGTTCATAAAGAATTTCTCGGTAATCGCTAGACCACTGACCGACCTCACTAAAAAAGGAGCGGATCTCGAAAATTGGTCTACTGAGGCCTTAGATTCATTTGAAACCCTAAAGGATGCTTTCAGTAGCGCTCCCGTTCTAACCCAGCCAGATCAGGAAAAACCTGTTATCGTGGAGGTGGATGCTTCTGAGGACGGGGCAGGAGCAGTCCTCTCGCAAGGTCCTGCTACCCTCACTAACCTGAGACCTTGTGCCTTTTTTTCCAGAAAGTTTCCCCCCTCTGAGAGAAATTATGACATAGGAAATCGGGAGTTACTGGCCATTAAGTGGGCATTTGAAGAATGGAGACATTTTCTTGAGGGGGCAGAACATTGTGTTACTGTTGTTACCGATCATAAGAACCTAATGTTTCTCGAGTCGGCTAAAAGGTTAAATCCCCGTCAGGCTAGATGGGCATTGTTTTTTACTCGCTTTAATTTTTCCATAACTTTCAGACCTGGAAGTAGAAACGTGAAGGCCGACGCACTCTCTCAGAGTTTCTGTGCGTACCAGCCTACAGAGACTCCACCTGAAACCATTTTACCAGATAAGGTCTTCGTAGCAGCCTTGTCTCAGGACATCACGACTCTCATCAAGGCTGAACAACACCTAGCTCCGCCATCCACTCCTACAGATAAGTTGTTTGTTCCCGTACAGTTTCGTCTCCAACTGCTGGGTGAGTGTCATGACTGTTTTTGTGGACATCCGGGCATTGAGGGCACTAAGGAGCTGGTTTCCAGATCATTCTGGTGGCCTACTTTAACTAGAGACGTCAAGTCTTATGTGTCGGCCTGCGAGGTTTGTGCGAGGTCTAAGACCCCTAGGACTCGCCCGGCTGGGGACCTACGACCCTTACCCATTCCCAGTAGACCCTGGTCTCATATCTCGATGGATTTTATCACTGAACTGCCACCTGCGGAGGGTAAGACTGGGGTTTGGGTAGTGGTCGATAGATTCAGCAAGATGGCTCACTTTATTCCCCTGCCTAAACTCCCGAGTGCGAAGACCCTAGCATCTGTGTTTGTGGAACAAATTGTACGTTTACATGGCATTCCAGAAAATATTGTATCTGACAGGGGTGTGCAGTTTGTGTCCAAGTTTTGGAGGGCCTTCTGTCTGAGATGCCGGATTTCTCTGTCCTTTTCATCTGCTTATCACCCTGAAAGTAATGGACAGACTGAGCGCCTCAATCAGTCGGTGGAACAATTTCTCAGGGCATATGTTGCAGATGATCAACAGTTGTGGGTGAAATACCTTCCGTTAGCCGAGTTTGCTCTGAATAACCGTGTTAATTCCTCTGCTGGGGTCTCTCCTTTTTTTTTGTAACTATGGCTTTCATCCTCATTTTCTTTCTGGGTCATCCGTCTCCTCGTGTAATCCTGAGGCGGATGAGATCTCCTCTGAACTGTGCACAGTTTGGGCCCGGGTTCAATCGAACCTGGAAAAGGCTCAAGATACTCAAAGAGTCAAGGCCAATAGGAGACGTTCCACGGGGGTGAACTTTCAGGTGGGTGATAAGGTGTGGTTGTCCTCTAAAGATCTTTCACTCAAAGTTGCTTTAGGAAAGTTTGCTCCTCGCTTTATAGGGCCATACGAAATCATAGAGATGATTAATCCTGTATCATTTAGGTTAGAATTGCCCGACTCGTTCCACATTCACAATGTATTTCACAAGTCCCTACTAAAAAGATACCTCGACCCTGTTGTACCATCACAAGCCGCGCCTCTGCCTGTTCTGGTTAAGGATTCTCTGGAGTATGTGGAATCTAAAATTGTGGATGTCAGAAGAGTGCGTAATTCCTTGCAGCATCTGGTGCACTGGAAGGGCTATGGACCCGAGGAAAGGTCTTGGGTACCAGCTAGGGAGGTTCATGCCCCTAGACTGGTTAAGAAATTTCATGAGGATCATCCCGAGAAGCCGTCACCTCAGTCCTTAGGTCCGGTGGCCCCGCATAAAAGGCGGGGTACTGTCACGGCGCCGTCTAGGAGGTGGTCATGTCCGGAGCGCGTGCGCATCATCAGCGCGTCCAGCGTCGCCCGCTCTCCTGATAATACTATGCGCGCCCCTCGTGCATCTATGTGCTTTCATGCGAATGGGTTTAGGGCTGAGCACCGAGCTGATCACTCGGCGCTCGGCTGTGTAGTCTGTGTGGAGTCAAGTGATGCTGGCCACGTCACATGACCCCTCTGGCTCCTTAGGGTTAGGGTTAGTCTGCTGGCCACAGATTGCCTGTTATTTAGGTTCCACCTGTGATTTGGTCTTTCCTCGCGTACTTACCTCCTGCTGAACTCCTGACGATCCTCTGCCTGCTCCTTGTGTACTTTGCTGCTCTCCTGGTATTCTGACCCCGGCTTCTCCTGACAATTCTCTGCTGACTCCTTTGGTACTTCACGACTCTCCTGGTATTTATGACCCCGGCTTCTCCTGACAATTCTCTGCTGACTCCTTTGGTACTTCACGACTCTCCTGGTATTTCTGACCCCGGCTTCTCCTGACAATTCTCTGCTTGCTCCATTTGTACTTTGTAGCTTTCCTGGTATTGACTCGGTCCGTTCACGTTCTGGTGTTTGTCTGTCTGTCATCCTTGCACTTATTCCAAGCTAGGGATTGCCGTCCAGTTGTCCCCTGTCATTAGGACTCGCGAGGCAAGTAGGCAGGGCCAGGGGTGAGGGTGGAGCGCAGTGGTCACTTCCCTCCCCCTGTGTGTGTGTGTACGTGACCGTTACAGTGGATTTTGGAGGGAAGATTTCACTAGGATAATTTTAAGTTGCCATGTCACATTTGAAGCCCCCCTGATGCACCCCTAGAGTAAAAACTCCAAAAAAGTGATCCCATTTTGGAAAGTACGGGATGCGATGGCAGTTTTGTTGGTATTATTTTAGGGTACATATGATTTTTGGTTGCTCTATATTACACTTTTTTGTGAGGCAAGGTAACAAAAAATTGCTGTTTTGGCACCGTTTTTATTTTTAGTTTTTTACAATGCTCATCTGAAGGGTTAGATCATGTGCTATTTTTATAGAGCCGGTTGTTACGGACGTGACAATACCAAATATGTATACTATTTTTGGTTGTTTGTTTCAGTTTTACATAATAAAGCATTTTTAAAAAAAAAAATTTTTAGTGTCTCCATATTCTGAGAGATCTGTAAAGAATAAATCAAGGCAACTGGACTTACTGTAGATTTCTTGAAAACGTTTCACTCGTTCTTCCAACGAGCTTTCTCAATTCTGAGTGACTGTACAAGAATTCTCTGGGAATAAATATGTAACTGAATCAACATCTGGTAATTATACCCAGCAGGGGGTCAGAGGTCATTATACCCAGCATGGGTATAATTGGAGTCAGTAGGTGATAATGACCTCCCAGAAAAAGGTGTCAAGACAGCATTGTATGTGGCAGACAATAGATGTCTAACCCCCCCCCGCCTCTATTCAAGCTTGGCTTCTCCATTTTTACGTAGATGGCCTCCTTCACACCTCGTTTGTACCAATCGGCCTCCTTATCCAAAACACATACTACACCGAGTCATTGGTTCAGATATGTGGATGACACTTGGGTTAAAATTGCCTTGATTTATTTTTTACAGATATACCATGACCTGGATAAATGAGAACCTTCACAGACATATTCTGAGAGCCATAGTTTATTTTTTAGTTTTTAGTAAATTGTCTCATTTAGGATCTCATTTTTTGCGGGATGAGAGGACGGTTTGATTGGTACTATTTTGTGGTGCGTATGACTTTTTGATCGCTTGGTATTACACTTTTTGTGATATAAGGTGACCAAAAATGACTTTTTTGACACAGTTTTTAATTAAAAAAAATTGCGGTCTTCACCTGAGGGGTTAGGTCATGTGATATTTTAACAGACCTGTTATTTTAACAGACCTAATATGTATACTTTTTTAATTTGAAAAAAAATTTTTTTTTAACACAATAAAAGCTTTTTTTTAACTTTTAAAACAATAAAAGCATTTTTGAAACAAAAAAAGCATGTTTTAGTGTCTCCATATTCTGAGAGCCATAGTTTTTTTTTTATTATTTAGGTGATTGTCTTATGTAGGGGCTCATTTTCTTGCGGGATGAGGTGACAGATTGGTACTATTTTGGGGGGCATAAGCCTTTTTTTAATTGCTTGGTGTTGCACTTTTTGTAATGTAAGGTAGCAAAAAATGGTTGTTTTAGCACAGTTTTTTTTTATTTTTTTATGGCGTTCAGGTGAGAGGGTGGATCATGTGAAATTTTTATGGAGCCGGTCGTTACGGAAGTGTCAATACCCAATATGTCAGTTTTTCATTTTTTTTAAACTTTTTTTTTTTACAATTTTATGTGTTTAATTTTGGGAAAGGGGCTTTTTTTTTACTTGAAACTTTATTTATTTTTATTATGTAAAACACTTTCTTTTCACTTTTTATTTTTCCCCAACTTCTGGGGTTTGATCCCCTCTGCAATGCATTATGATACATCCTGTATTGTAATGCATTTTCTGTCAGTCTAAGGGGCTAGATCTCACAGGCTTCCGTAGAAGCATCGGGCTACCTTCTCTGCCATCGGGTCCCCATCACTGCAGAGCGGGGACCCAATGGAGAAGCGGAGGGAACCTGTAACCTCTGCATGCCGCGGTTAGCTTTGACCGCAGCATACAAGGGGTTAATATGCCGTCATCGGTGTTTCCACCGATGCCGGCATATGCAGCAGGGGCCCGGCTGTCAGTGACTGCTGGGTCCGTGCTGCTGATCAGGCGGACGCAGCTCCTGCACCCGCCCGATCAGTCTGCTGTACATGTAAGGCGCTGCTCCTTAAGTCACATCCACCAGCGCCGTACATGTATGGTGCGGGTCCTCTAAGGGTTAAATCCATCAATTTGCCAAAAATTAATTACAATCAATTTCATTCTATTAACAAAACGGAAATCCTACAAAATTAGACAATAAGGTAAATCTCCGGACCCAGATGGCCTCACCAATAGATACTACAAAATATTTGCAGAAGAATTAACACCTAATTTAGAAATAATATTTAATCTAGCTGCAAAAATAAAATCCTTCCCACAAGAACTGCTGACAGCTACAATAATCGCCCTACCTAAATCCGGTAAAGACCCTACTACACCATCTAATATTCACCCAATTTCATTACTAAACCATGACAACAAAATACATGCAAAAATAATAGCAAATAGATCAGTTAATATTCTTCCCTCGATAATCAACCATGACCAAGTTGGTTTTATTCCTGGCGGACAAACCTCTGATGCTACACTCAGAGTAATCACTAAAATCACTTAATATCCCCCCTTCTTCCCATCATTGGACACTGAATAAGCATTTGACCGGACACATCGGGCTATCTACAATCTGTACTACATAAATTACTACATAAATTCCACCATCACGGCGCCATACTCCAGTCCTACAGGAAGAGTCTGCTCTCCGGCTTCTCCCTTCATTATTAGTACCGGTACAGGACAGGGGTGCCCTTTCTTACCTTTAATTTTTGCATTATTATTGGAACCCCGAGCAGAAACAATTCGTACAAACTCACAAATACGAGGTATAAAAGTAGGTACAATAGAACATAAAATTACATTATACGCCGACGATATAATATTAACAATAATAAACCCCAAAGCATCACTAAATACACTACAAATTGCATTATCTGATCTCATATTACAAAATAAACCAAAATAAATCACAAATTCTAAACATCGGTAATCCTCGTAAAATACGAACTGAACGCGCAACGACATTCCCCTACCAACACTTAGGAATACACATCACATCCAGAGTCTATATAAAGAGAACCATAAACCCTTATTAACTTCAATACCTCAAAAAATACTCTCATATACAAAAATACAACTATCCTAGGCAGGTAAAATAACCTCAGTCAGAATGTTCATCCTCCCTTCTATATTATATAGATTCTGCACTGTCGCCATTCCAATCAAAAATTCCAATAAAATTTTCTCACAACTACAAAACGAAATTTCAAAATTTATATGGACAAATAAAAAACCCAGAATAAATTCAGAATAACTACCGACCTGTTTCTAACCTCCCCTTCATCTCTAACCTCCTGGAACGTCTCATCTACTCTCACTTAATAAGCTATCTCTCGGCAAACACTCTTCTTGACCCCTTACAATCTGCCTTTTGCCCTCTCCACTCTACAGAAACTGCCCTCACTAAAGTGTCTAACGATCTCCTAACAGCAAAAAGAAATGGTGACTATTCTCTACTGATTCTGCTGGATCTGCAGCGTTTGATACCGTAGACCATAAACTCCTCCTCACCATGCTCCACTCAATTGGCTTAAAGGACACTGCTCTTTCTCGGTTCTCTTCCTATCTCTCTGGCCGCTCCTTTAGTGTATTATTCGCTCTCTCTTCTTCTCCTCTTTCTCTTTATGTTGGCGTTCCTCAGGGCTCAGAACTAGGTCCTCTACTCTTCTCCCTCTATACAAACTGTGACAAACTGCCATTTGCCACTGGGCATTGTAGAAAACTTATGGCTAGCCTCCTGTCCTACGACTATGGCCCCGGGACATATTACCCTTCAAGAACAGTGTAACAGAACTACAGGGAGTGCAGAATTATTAGGCAAGTTGTATTTTTGAAGATTAATTTTATTATTGAACAACAACCATGTTCTCAATGAACCCAAAAAAACTCATTAATATCAAAGCTGAATATTTTTGGAAGTAGTTTTTAGTTTGTTTTTAGTTTGTTTTTAGTTTTAGCTATTTTAGGGGGATATCTGTGTGTGACGATGACTATTACTGTGCATAATTATTAGGCAACTTAACAAAAAACAAATATATACCCATTTCAATTATTTATTTTTACCAGTGAAACCAACATAACATCTCAACATTCACAAATATACATTTCTGACATTCAAAAACAAAACAAAAACAAATCAGTGACCAATATAGCCACCTTTCTTTGCAAGGACACTCAAAAGCCTGCCATCCATGGATTCTGTCAGTGTTTTGATCTGTTCACCATCAACATTGCGTGCAGCAGCAACCACAGCCTCCCAGACACTGTTCAGAGAGGTGTACTGTTTTCCCTCCTTGTAAATCTCACATTTGATGATGGACCACAGGTTCTCAATGGGGTTCAGATCAGGTGAACAAGGAGGCCATGTCATTAGATTTTCTTCTTTTATACCCTTTCTTGCCAGCCACGCTGTGGAGTACTTGGACGCGTGTGATGGAGCATTGTCCTGCATGAAAATCATGTTTTTCTTGAAGGATGCAGACTTCTTCCTGTACCACTGCTTGAAGAAGGTGTCTTCCAGAAACTGGCAGTAGGACTGGGAGTTGAGCTTGACTCCATCCTCGACCCGAAAAGGCCCCACAAGCTCATCTTTGATGATACCAGCCCAAACCAGTACTCCACCTCCACCTTGCTGGCGTCTGAGTCGGACTGGAGCTCTCTGCCCTTTACCAATCCAGCCACGGGCCCATCCATCTGGCCCATCAAGACTCACTCTCATTTCATCAGTCCATAAAACCTTAGAAAAATCAGTCTTGAGATATTTCTTGGCCCAGTCTTGACGTTTCAGCTTGTGTGTCTTGTTCAGTGGTGGTCGTCTTTCAGCCTTTCTTACCTTGGCCATGTCTCTGAGTATTGCACACCTTGTGCTTTTGGGCACTCCAGTGATGTTGCAGCTCTGAAATATGGCCAAACTGGTGGCAAGTGGCATCTTGGCAGCTGCACGCTTGACTTTTCTCAGTTCATGGGCAGTTATTTTGCGCCTTGGTTTTTCCACACGCTTCTTGCGACCCTGTTGACTATTTTGAATGAAACGCTTGATTGTTCGATGATCACGCTTCAGAAGCTTTGCAATTTTAAGAGTGCTGCATCCCTCTGCAAGATATCTCACTATTTTTGACTTTTCTGAGCCTGTCAAGTCCTTCTTTTGACCCATTTTGCCAAAGGAAAGGAAGTTGCCTAATAATTATGCACACCTGATATAGGGTGTTGATGTCATTAGACCACACCCCTTCTCATTACAGAGATGCACATCACCTAATATGCTTAATTGGTAGTAGGCTTTCAAGCCTATACAGCTTGAAGTAAGACAACATGCATAAAGAGGATGATGTGGTCAAAATACTCATTTGCCTAATAATTCTGCACTCCCTGTATGCCGCATGTCTGGACTGTTAATAGGACCGAACGCGGTTGGAATTTGTGACAGACCCATCTGTATGTATTAAAAAATGGCACCCAGATAGCTAATTTTATTGTATTTGTGTACTCTGAGCGGCATTCCCCTAATGATATGCCCTCAGACTTGAGCTATCTGGGAATAGGTTAAATGTCTGTGTTTGCTGTGAGGGTGTGACATTGTGTGTTTGGGTGGGGATTCCTGTCCTGTTGTTCCCACATGTGTATTGGTGATTTCCCTTTGTCCTGAGAGATAATTGAATTGCTCTTCGGGTGTCTCCAGGGCAGAGAGGAGGAAACCATGATGCATTGTGGGGATGTGTTGTGTCTGTGTATCCTGAGTGCTACGTATCTGTCCTGTGTCACAGTCTTCCTTCTGGTCCCCTAGGGGCGTGTACACCAGATGGGGACCTGCATAAATACGGGTGGGTAGCCCTCAATAAAGTGTTCATGTTCTTCTTGATCCCTCAAAACGTAGCCTTGTCTCGTTATTGGAGGGAATTGCTGTATCACGCTGGGGATTGCTATGCTCTGCATATTCCCTGGAGCTTTAATCTCTTTCTTCTTGTCCCTGATACCCTCTCCTGGAGGAGAGATCTTTCCCACACGGTCCTGAATGCTGGAGGTTCATTCAGGGTGGAAGGAAGACGGCGCGGCTCCAGTTAAGCTACGGCGGTTGTGGAGTCTTCGGTGGTTGTGGTGTCCAGTGCGGTGCTTGTGGTCCTCGGCGCAAGCTAGGAAGCGTCCATTAACTGAAGGGGTTCCGTTACATTGGTGGCAAGCGGTGGGATGGCTTACCTAGTGCGAGGAGCAGCATCCTGGGAACACCAAGCAAAACTGGAATATTGGTATAGTCACGTACGGGCCCCACCTAACAGAGGAACTTGTACCGAAAGTGAGGAGAGAACTGGCGGAGTATCTGCAGAAGGAAGCAGAATATCGGGCAGAGATAGCGAAGTATTCCGTCCCTGCGCCCCAGCAAAAGCGTGAGTTACAGGGGGCCGAAGGTGTCGTCCTTCCCCCCAGCGGCAGTGTGTACCCCAGGGGGCCGAAGGTGTCGTCCTTCCCCCTCAGCGGCAGTGTGAACCCCAGGGAGCTGAAGGTGTCGTCCTTCCTCCCCAGCGGTAGTGTGTGTTACAGGGAGCTGAAGGTGCCCTCCTTTCTCCCCAGCGGCAGTGTGTACCCCAGGGGGCCGAAGGTGTCGTCTTTCCCCCCCAGCGGCAGTGTGAACCCCAGGGAGCTGAACGTGTCGTCCTTCCTCCCCAGCGGCAGTGTGTGTTAGAGGGAGCTGAAAGTGCCCTCCTTCCTCCCCAGCGGCAGTGTGTACCCCAGGGGGCCGAAGGTGTCGTCCTCCCCCCCAGCAGCAGTGTGAACCCCAGGGAGCTGAAGGTGTCGTCCTTCCTCCCCAGCGGCAGTCTGTGTTACAGGGTGCTGAAGGTGCCCTCCTGCCTCCCCAGCGGCAGTGTGTACCCCAGGGAGCCGAAGGTGTCGTCCTTCCTCCCCAGCGGCAATGTGTGTTACAGGGAGCTGAAGGTGCCCTCCTTCCTCCCCAGCGGCAGTGTGTACCCCAGGGAGCTGAAGGTGTCGTCCTTCCCCCCCAGCGGCAGTGTGAACCCCAGGGAGCTGAAGGTGTCGTCCTTCCTCCCCAGTGGCAGTGTGAACCCCAGGGAGCTGACGGTGTCGTCCTTCCTCCCCAGCGGCAGTGTGTGTTACAGGGAGCTAAAGGTGCCCTCCTGCCTCCCCAGCGGCAGTGTGTACCCCAGGGAGCTGAAGGTGTCGTCCTTCCCCCCCAGCGGCAGTGTGAACCCCAGGGAGCTGAAGGTGTCGTCCTTCCTCCCCAGCGGCAGTGTGTGTTACAGGGAGCTGAAGGTGCCCTCCTTCCTCCCCAGCGGCAGTGTGAACCCCAGGGAGCTGAAGGTGTCGTCCTTCCTCCCCAGCGGCAGTGTGTACCCCAGGGGGCCGAAGGTGTCGTCCTTCCCCCCCAGCGGCAGTGTGAACCCCAGGGAGCTGACGGTGTCGTCCTTCATCCCCAGCGGCAGTGTGTGTTACAGGGAGCTAAAGGTTCCCTCCTGCCTCCCCAGCGGCAGTGTGTACCCCAGGGAGCTGAAGGTGTCGTCCTTCCCCCCCAGCGGCAGTGTGAACCCCAGGGAGCTGAAGGTGTCGTCCTTCCTCCCCAGCGGCAGTGTGTGTTACAGGGAGCTGAAGGTGCCCTCCTTCCTCCCCAGCGGCAGTGTGTACCCCAGGGGGCCGAAGGTGTTATCCTTCCCCCCCAGCGGCAGTGTGAACCCCAGGGAGCTGAAGGTGTCGTCCTTCCTCCCCAGTGGCAGTGTGTGTTACAGGGAGCTGAAGGTGCCCTCCTTCCTCCCCAGCGGCAGTGTGTACCCCAGGGGGCCGAAGATGTCGTCCTTCCCCCCCAAGGGCAGTGTGAACCCCAGGGAGCTGAAGGTGTCGTCCTTCCTCCCCAGCGGCAGGGTGTGTTACAGGGAGCTGAAGGTGCCCTCCTTCCTCACCAGCGGCAGTGTGTACCCCAGGGGGCCGAAGGTGTCGTCCTTCCCCCCCAGCGGCAGTGTGAACCCCAGGGAGCTGGAGGTGTCGTCGTTCCACCCCAGCGGCAGTGTGTGTTACAGGGAGCTGAAGGTGCCCTCCTTCCCCCCCAGCGGCAGTGTGTACCCCAGGGAGCTGAAGGTGTCGTCCTTCCTCTCCAGCGGCAGTGTGAACCCCAGGGAGCTGAAGGTGTCCTCCTTCCTCCCCAGCGGCAGTGTGTACCCCAGGGAGCTGAAGGTGTCGTCCTTCCTCCCCAGCGGCAGCCTGTGTTTCAGGGAGAGGAGCGAAGCACCCTCTCTCCCCAGCGGCAGCTTACCATAACAAGGGGAGACACCAATCACCCAGACGGCGCAGATGGGACCGTGGTCTCTGCGCCTGACCTACCGGGATGCTGGACAGCCTGTCCAGATCCCCCACTACCCTCACCAGGACAACAGGAGGAGGGGGTAAGTACAAATTCCCCTCCCCAGTTAACTCCTAACGTGGCCTCAGGGTTAACAGAGGTGATGTTAACCCCTACTGACTCCCATGTTCCTCTGGCTACTGAGCCGGACTATGGTCTCAGCACCCCAGCAGAAGAGCTGGCAGCTGGGCAGAGTGCAGTTGGCCTCTGCCCTCCCTCAAGTCCCCACAGCAAAATACCCAGGTGCAGTAACTGTTTCTTGTGGGTGGGTCACCCTTGTACCTGTTTGTTGTGGGTGGCTACTCGGGCATTTGGTTACTGTGGGTTGGTGGATCGACTAACGGAGGCACTGACCGACAGAAGGTCAGGTGCCTGGTTAGTCTTCCCCCCAAAGGGGAGATGTGTGACAAACTGCCATTTGCCACTGGGCATTGTAGAAAACTTATGGCTAGCCTCCTGCCCTACGACTATGGCCCCGGGACATATTACCCTTCAAGAACAGTGTAACAGAACTATGCCGCATGTCTGGACTGTTAATAGGACCGAACGCGGTTGGAATTTGTGACAGACCCATCCGTATGGATTAAAAAATGGCACCCAGATAGCTAATTTTATTGTATTTGTGTACTCTGAGCGGCATTCCCGTAATGATATGCCCTCAGACTTGAGCTATCTGGGAATATGTTAAATGTCTGTGTTTTCTGTGGGGGTGTGACATTGTGTGTTTGGGTGGTGATTCCTGTCCTGTTGTTCCCACATGTGTATTGGTGATTTCCCTTTGTCCTGAGAGATAATTGGATTACTCCTCGGGTGTCTCCAGGGCAGAGAGAAGGAAACCATGATGCAGTGTGGGGATGTGTTGTGTCTGTGTATCCTGAGTGCTACGTATCTGTCCTGTGTCACAGTCTTCCTTTTGGTCCCCTAGGGGCGTGTCCACCAGATGGGGACCTGCATAAATACGGGCGGGTAGCCCTCAATAAAGGGTTCATGTTTTTCTAACCCTTCAAAACGGAGCCTCATCTCGTTCTTGAGAGGGAAAATATGGGATCGTTACGCCGCTCTTCTTTTTACCGCTGAACCCGACTCTACCTCTGGAACGCGTGGATGAGGTTATACCAGCTGCCCTCGTACCCAGCAGCTTGCCAGGAAAAGGACGTCCCCAACGGCTGATACCCTCTCACTATCTGGGTAGCCGTTACACTCCTCTTCTGACACCCCTCCCCCTCCCCTGTAGGATAGCTCCTCCTCTAACACCCCTCCCCCTCCCCTGTAGGATAGCTCCTTCTGTAACACCCTGACCCCTCCCCTGTAGGATAGCCCCTCCTCTAACACCCCTCCCCCTCCCCTGTAGGACAGCTCCTTCTGTAACACCCTGACCCCTCCCCTGTAGGATAGCTCCTCCTCTAACACCCCTCCCCCTCCCCTGTAGGATAGCTCCTCCTCTGACACCCTGACCCCTCCCCTGTAGGATAGCTCCTCCTCTGACACCCTCACCCCTGCCCTGTAGGATAGCTCCTCCTCTAACACCCCTCCCCCTCCCCTGTAGGATAGCTCCTCCTCTAACACCCTGACCCCTCCCCATAGGATAGCTCCTCCTCTAACACCCTGACCCCTCCCTTGTAGGATAGCTCCTCCTCTAACACACTGACCTCTCCCCATTGGATAGCTCCTCCTCTGACACCCTGACCTGTAGGATAGCTCCTCTTCTGACACCCTGACCCCTCCCCTGTAGGATAGCTCCTCCTCTGACACCCTGACCCCTCCCCTGTAGGATAGCTCCTCCTCTGACACCCTCACCCCTCCCCTGTAGGATAGCTCCTCCTCTGACACCCTGACCCCTCCCCTGTAGGATAGCTCCTCCTTTAACACCCTGACCCCTCCACTGTAGGATAGCTCCTCCTCTAACACACTGATCCCTCCCTATAGGATAGCTCCTCCTCTGACACCCTGACCCCTCACCTGTAGGATAGCTCCTCCTCTGACACCCTGACCCCTACCCTGTAGGATAGCTCCTTCTGTAACACCCTGACCCCTCCCCTGTAGGATAGCTCCTCCTCTAACACCCTAACCCCTCCCCTGTAGGATAGCTCCTACTCTAACAAACTGACCCCTCCCCATAGGATAGCTCCTCCTCTAACACCCTGACCCCTCCCCTGTAGGATAGCTCCTCCTCTAACACCCTGACCCCTCCCCTGTAGGATAGCTCCTCCTCTAACACACTGACCCCTCCCCATAGGATAGCTCCTCTTCTAACACCCTGACCCCTCCCCTGTAGGATAGCTCCTCCTCTGACACCCTGAACCCTCCCCTGTAGGATAGCTCCTCCTCTAACACCCATCCCCCTCCCCTGTAGGATAGCTCCTTCTGTAACACCCTGACCCCTCCTCTGTAGAATAGCTCCTCCTCTGACACCCTGACCCCTGCCCTGTAGAATAGCTCCTCCTCTGACACCCTGACCACTCCCCTGTAGGATAGCTCCTCTAACACCCTGACCCCTCCTTTGTCGGATAGCTCCTCCTCTGACACCCTGACCACTCCCCTGTAGGATAGCTCCTCCTCTGACACCCATCCCCTCCCCTGTAGGATAGCTCCTCCTCTGACACCCTGAACCCTCCCCTGTAGGATAGCTCCTCCTCTGACACCCTGAACCCTCCCCTGTAGGATAGCTCCTCCTCTAACACCCCTCCCCCTCCCCTGTAGGATAGCTCCTCCTCTAACACCCTGACCCCTCCCCATAGGATAGCTCCTCCTCTAACACCCTGACCCCTCCCCTGTAGGATAGCTCCTCCTGAACTCTCCCCTGTAGGATAGCTCCTTCTGTAATACCCTGACCCCTCCCCTGTAGGATAGCTCCTTATCTGACACCCTGACCACTCCCCTGTAGGATAGCTCCTCCTCTGACACCCTGACCACTCCCCTGTAGGATAGCTCCTTCTCTGACACCCTGACCACTCCCCTGTAGGATAGCTCCTCCTCTGACACCCTGACCCCTCCCCTGTAGGATAGCTCCTCCTCTGACACCCTCACCCCTGCCCTGTAGGATAGCTCCTCCTCTAACACCCCTCCCCTGTAGGATAGCTCCTCCTCTAACACCCTGACCCCTCCCCATAGGATAGCTCCTCCTCTAACACCCTGACCCCTCCTCTGTAGGATAGCTCCTCCTGACCCCTCCCCTGTAGGATAGCTCCTTCTGTAATACCCTGACCCCTCCCCTGTAGGATAGCTCCTCCTCTGACACCCTGACCCCTCCCCTGTAGGATAGCTCCTCCTCTGACACCCTTCCCCCTCCACTGTAGGATAGCTCCTCCTCTGACACCCTGACCCCTCCCCTGTAGGATAGCTCCTCCTCTGACACCCTGACCACTCCCCTGTAGGATAGTTCCTCCTCTGACACCCTGACCCCTCCCCTGTAGGATAGCTCCTCCTCTGACACCCTGACCCCTCCCCTGTAGGATAGCTCCTCCTTTGACACCCTGACCCCTCCCCTGTAGGATAGCTCCTCCTATAACCCCTGACCACTCCCCTGTAGGATAGCTCCTCCTCTGACACCCTTCCCCCTCCACTGTAGGATAGCTCCTCCTCTGACACCCTGACCCCTCCCCATAGGATAGCTCCTCCTCTAACACCCTGACCCCTCCCCTGTAGGATAGCTCCTCCTCTGACACCCTGACCCCTCCCCATAGGATAGCTCCTCCTCTAACACCCCTCCCCCTCCCCTGTAGGATAGCTCCTCCTCTGACACCCTGACCCCTCCCCTGTAGGATAGTTCCTCCTCTGACACCCTGACCCCTCCCCTGTAGGATAGCTCCTCCTCTGACACCCTGACCCCTCCCCTGTAGGATAGCTCCTCCTTTGACACCCTGACCCCTCCCCTGTAGGATAGCTCCTCCTATAACCCCTGACCACTCCCCTGTAGGATAGCTCCTCCTCTGACACCCTTCCCCCTCCACTGTAGGATAGCTCCTCCTCTGACACCCTGAACCCTCCCCTGTAGGATAGCTCCTCCTCTGACACCCATCCCCCTCCCCTGTAGGATAGCTCCTCCTCTGACACCCATCCCCCTCCCCTGTAGGATAGCTCCTCCTCTGACACCCTGACCACTCCCCTGTAGGATAGCTCCTCCTCTGACACCCTCACCCCTGCCCTGTAGGATAGCTCCTCCTCTAACACCCCTCCCCTGTAGGATAGCTCCTCCTCTAACACCCTGACCCCTCCCCATAGGATAGCTCCTCCTCTAACACCCTGACCCCTCCTCTGTAGGATAGCTCCTCCTGACCCCTCCCCTGTAGGATAGCTCCTCCTCTAACACCCTGACCCCTCCTCTGTAGGATAGCTCCTCTTGACCCCTCCCCTGTAGGATAGCTCCTTCTGTAATACCCTGACCCCTCCCCTGTAGGATAGCTCCTTCTGTAATACCCTGACCCCTCCCCTGTAGGATAGCTCCTCCTCTGACACCCTGACCCCTCCCCTGTAGGATAGCTCCTTCTCTGACACCCTGACCACTCCCCTGTAGGATAGCTCCTCCTCTGACACCCTGACCCCTCCCCTGTAGGATAGCTCCTCCTCTGACACCCTGAACCCTCCCCTGTAGGATAGCTCCTCCTCTGACACCCTGACCCCTCCCCTGTAGGATAGCTCCTCCTCTGACACCCTGACCCCTCCCCTGTAGGATAGCTCCTCCTCTGACACCCTGGCCCCTCCCCTGTAGGATAGCTCCTCCTCTGACACTCTGACTCCTCCCCTGTAGGATAGCTCCTCCTATAACCCCTGACCCCGCCCCTGTAAAATAGCTCCTCCTCTAACCCACTGACTCCTCACCTGCAGAATAGCCCCTCCTCTATCAGCTCTCTGATATGTCTAATCCCACCCCTTTTGTCCGGGACTACTCCCCTTTCTGACCCCTCCCCCTGTATAACTCCTCCCCTGCCACGCTCCTTGTGACACCTGCTAACAGTTCAGCTTCTTTGCCTGGGCAGGATGAGGTGGGCGGGGCTGGATGTCACGTGATCGACTGACCCGGAAGACGAGAGTATGGCGTGGCACTGGGAGCTGAGCGGATGAGACCCGGTGATGTCGGGTGTCCGGGTAAGTCCCCGCCCCCCTAGGGATCTGACTGTGCACGGAGAGACGGAAGTAACGGGATGACAGTACCGGACGCCGCCGCCAGAGGTCAGTGTCCGGCCGCACCTGGCTCCTGCCTGCTGTTCACGGAGATGTCCACAAGAGGGCGCTCCACAAACATCAGCAAGGACAGTCACGTGACCTGTCACAACTCTGAAGTGACCTCATCGCCTGGCCTGTGATAACCCCTGTATGCAGTGATGTCATCGCCTGGCCTGTGATAACCCCTGTATGCAGTGATGTCATCGCCTGGCCTGTGATAACCCCTGTATGCAGTGATGTCATCGCCTGGCCTGTGATAACCCTTGTATGTAGTGATGTCATAGCCTGGCCTGTGATAACCCCTGTATGCAGTGATGTCATAGCCTGGCCTGTGATAACCCCTGTATGCAGTGATGTCCTCGCCTGGCCTGTGATAACCCCTGTATGCAGTGATGTCATCGCCTGGCCTGTGATAACCCCTGTATGCAGTGATGTCATCGCCTGGCCTGTGATGACCCCTGTATGCAGTGATGTCATTGCCTGGCCTGTGATAACCCCTGTATGTAGTGATGTCATCGCCTGGCCTGTGATGACCCCTGTATGCAGTGATGTCATCGCCTGGCCTGTGATAACCCCTGTATGCAGTGATGTCATCGCCTGGCCTGTGATGACCCCTGTATGCAGTGATGTCATTGCCTGGCCTGTGATAACCCCTGTATGTAGTGATGTCATAGCCTGGCCTGTGATAACCCCTGTATGTAGTGATGTCATCGCCTGGCCTGTGATAACCCCTGTATGCAGTGACCTCATCGCCTGGCCTGTGATGACCCCTGTATGCAGTGATGTCATTGCCTGGCCTGTGATAACCCCTGTATGTAGTAATGTCATAGCCTGTCCTGTGATAACCCCTGTATGTAGTGATGTCATCGCCTGGCCTGTGATAACCCCTGTATGTAGTGATGTCATCGCCTGGCCTGTGATAACCCCTGTATGTAGTGATGTCATCGCCTGGCCTGTGATAACCCCTGTATGTAGTGATGTCATCGCCTGGCCTGTGATAACCCCTGTATGTAGTGATGTCATCGCCTGGCCTGTGATGACCCCTGTATGCAGTGATGTCATCGCCTGGCCTGTGATAACTCCTGTATGTAGTGATGTCCTGGCCTGGCCTGTGATAACCCCTGTATGTAGTGATGTCATCGCCTGGCCTGTGATAACCCCTGTATGCAGTGATGTCCTCGCCTGGCCTGTGATGACCCCTGTATGCAGTGATGTCATTGCCTGGCCTGTGATAACCCCTGTATGTAGTGATGTCATAGCCTGGCCTGTGATAACCCCTGTATGTAGTGATGTCATCGCCTGGCCTGTGATAACCCCTGTATGCAGTGACCTCATCGCCTGGCCTGTGATGACCCCTGTATGCAGTGATGTCATTGCCTGGCCTGTGATAACCCCTGTATGTAGTGATGTCATAGCCTGTCCTGTGATAACCCCTGTATGTAGTGATGTCATCGCCTGGCCTGTGATAACCCCTGTATGTAGTGATGTCATCGCCTGGCCTGTGATAACCCCTGTATGTAGTGATGTCATCGCCTGGCCTGTGATAACCCCTGTATGTAGTGATGTCATCGCCTGGCCTGTGATGACCCCTGTATGCAGTGATGTCATCGCCTGGCCTGTGATAACTCCTGTATGTAGTGATGTCCTCGCCTGGCCTGTGATAACCCCTGTATGTAGTGATGTCATCGCCTGGCCTGTGATAACCCCTGTATGCAGTGATGTCATCGCCTGGCCTGTGATAACCCCTGTATGTAGTGATGTCATAGCCTGGCCTGTGATAACCCCTGTATGTAGTGATGTCCTCGTCTGGCCTGTGATGACCCCTGTATGCAGTGATGTCATCGCCTGGCCTGTGATGACCCCTGTATGCAGTGATGTCATCGCCTGGCCTGTGATAACCCCTGTATGTAGTGATGTCATCGCCTGGCTTGTGATAACCCCTGTATGCAGTGATGTCATCGCCTGGCCTGTGATAACCCCTGTATGTAGTGATGTCATCGCCTGGCCTGTGATAACCCCTGTATGCAGTGATGTCATCGCCTGGCCTGTGATAACCCCTGTATGTAGTGATGTCATCGCCTGGCCTGTGATAACCCCTGTATGTAGTGATGTCATCGCCTGGCCTGTGATAACCCCTGTATGCAGTGATGTCATCGCCTGGCCTGTGATAACCCCTGTATGCAGTGATGTCATCGCCTGGCCTGTGATAACCCTTGTATGTAGTGATGTCATCGCCTGGCCTGTGATAACCCCTGTATGTAGTGATGTCATCGCCTGGCCTGTGATAACCCCTGTATGCAGTGATGTCTTTGCCTGGCTTGTGATAACCCCTGTATGCAGTGATGTCATCGCCTGGCCTGTGATAACCCCTGTATGTAGTGATGTCATCGCCTGGCCTGTGATAACCCCTGTATGTATTGATGTCATCGCCTGGGCTGTGATAACCCCTGTATGCAGTGATGTCATCGCCTGGCCTGTGATAACCCCTGTATGCAGTGATGTCTTTGCCTGGCTTGTGATAACCCCTGTATGCAGTGATGTCATCGCCTGGCCTGTGATAACCCCTGTATGTAGTGATGTCATCGCCTGGCCTGTGATAACCCCTGTATGTAGTGATGTCATCGCCTGGCCTGTGATAACCCCTGTATGCAGTGATGTCATCGCCTGGCCTGTGATAACCCCTGTATGCAGTGATGTCTTTGCCTGGCCTGTGATAACCCCTGTATGTAGTGATGTCATCGCCTGGCCTGTGATAACCCCTGTATGCAGTGATGTCATCGCCTGGCCTGTGATAACCCCTGTATGTAGTGATGTCATTGCCTGGCCTGTGATAACCCCTGTATGCAGTGATGTCATCGCCTGGCCTGTGATAACCCCTGTATGTAGTGATGTCATAGCCTGGCCTGTGATAACCCCTGTATGTAGTGATGTCCTCGCCTGGCCTGTGATGACCCCTGTATGCAGTGATGTCATCGCCTGGCCTGTGATGACCCCTGTATGCAGTGATGTCATCGCCTGGCCTGTGATAACCCCTGTATGTAGTGATGTCATCGCCTGGCTTGTGATAACCCCTGTATGCAGTGATGTCATCGCCTGGCCTGTGATAACCCCTGTATGTAGTGATGTCATCGCCTGGCCTGTGATAACCCCTGTATGCAGTGATGTCATCGCCTGGCCTCTGATAACCCTTGTATGTAGTGATGTCATCGCCTGGCCTGTGATAACCCCTGTATGTAGTGATGTCATCGCCTGGCCTGTGATAACCCCTGTATGCAGTGATGTCATCGCCTGGCCTGTGATAACCCCTGTATGCAGTGATGTCATCGCCTGGCCTGTGATAACCCTTGTATGTAGTGATGTCATCGCCTGGCCTGTGATAACCCCTGTATGTAGTGATGTCATCGCCTGGCCTGTGATAACCCCTGTATGCAGTGATGTCTTTGCCTGGCTTGTGATAACCCCTGTATGCAGTGATGTCATCGCCTGGCCTGTGATAACCCCTGTATGTAGTGATGTCATCGCCTGGCCTGTGATAACCCCTGTATGTATTGATGTCATCGCCTGGCCTGTGATAACCCCTGTATGCAGTGATGTCATCGCCTGGCCTGTGATAACCCCTGTATGCAGTGATGTCTTTGCCTGGCTTGTGATAACCCCTGTATGCAGTGATGTCATCGCCTGGCCTGTGATAACCCCTGTATGTAGTGATGTCATCGCCTGGCCTGTGATAACCCCTGTATGCAGTGATGTCTTTGCCTGGCCTGTGATAACCCCTGTATGTAGTGATGTCATCGCCTGGCCTGTGATAACCCCTGTATGTAGTGATGTCATCGCCTGGCCTGTGATAACCCCTGTATGCAGTGATGTCATCGCCTGGCTTGTGATAACCCCTGTATGCAGTGATGTCATCCTCCTTTTCTCCTGTTCCACTTCCTAGTGTCGCCATGTCGGTGGGGGAGCGGAGGAACGGCAATCTGCTGGTCCAGCTGGGTCCGAAGCTGCAGGCCCAGCCCGAGGAGCTCCTGCGCCAGCGATGGAGTGCGGACGGTCATGTGGAGTATCTGATCCGCTGGGCGGTGCAGAACATGGAGGAGACAGGAGCCGGCAGCGGTGGAACCACCTCACAAGCGGAGAACAAGTCCTCCAACATCCTCATGTGGATGTCAGCTGAGGAAGTCTACAGCAACTGTCCCACCCTGCTGGGGAAGCGGAAGCCTGAGGGGCCCGGGGTCCCACAGGAGAAGACTTCCGGGGCCCCAGATGAAGGCGCTCTGCAGGAAATGACCGAGGACGTTCGGATGCTGGTACAGAGAGCGGCCCGTCAGATGTCGCCCAGCTGTGGTCCCGACTCGTCTATCCTCAACACCATCCACGTGCTGAGCGCTTACGCCAGTATCGGCTCGCTGGCCGGCGTCTTCAAGGAGACGGGAGCGCTGGACCTGCTGATGAAGATGCTCTGCAACCCAGAGAAGCAGATCCGCAAAAACGCCGGCAAGATGCTGCGCGCGCTGGCGTCTCATGATGCAGGTGGGGGCGGCTGCGCAGTGCATGGTGGCACATCCGTGGGGCTCGGGCACGCCATGACGGGCAGTTGTGTGTGTTTTGCAGGAAGTCGCGCCCACGTCTTGTTGTCCCTCAGTCAGCAGGACGGCATTGAGCAACACATGGATTTCGAGTCGCGCTTTACACTGCTGCAGCTCTTTGCCGAGACCACCAGCTCGGAGGAACATTGCATCTCTTTTGATGGCATCCACCTACCACAGGTAAGTTATGGGTAGTCCTTACCATGTGATACTATGGGTCTGGAAGTGAGGAGCCCACAGCTGCCTCTACGAATGAGAGGAGGCTGCAGATGTCCTCTACGGGGGAGGAGTGGAGGCTGTAGATGTCCTCCACGGGGGAGGAGTGGAGGCTGTAGATGTCCTCCGGGAGGTGGAGAGAGGAGGCTGTAGATGTCCTCCACGGGGGAGGAGCGGAGGCTGCAGATGTCGTCCTCCGGGAGGTGAGGAGCGGAGGCTGCAGATGTCCTCCGGGAGGTGAGGAGCAGAGGCCGCAGGTGTCCTCCGGGAGGTGAGCAGCGGAGGCCGCAGGTGTCCTCCGGGAGGTGAGCAGCGGAGGCCGCAGGTGTCCTCCGGGAGGTGAGGAGTGGAGGCTGCAGATGTCCTCCACGGGGGAGGAGTGGAGGCTGTAGATGTCCTCCGGGAGGTGAGGAGCGGAGGCTGCAGGTGTCCTCTGGGAGGTGAGGAGCGGAAACTGCAGGTGTCCTCCGGGAGGTGAGGAGCGGAGGCTGCAGGTGTCCTCCGGGAGGTGAGGAGCGGAGGCTGCAGGTGTCCTCCAGGAGGTGAGGAGCGGAGGCGGTAGATGTCCTTCCGCGGGTGAGGAGTGGAGGCTGTAGATGTCCTCCACGGGGGAGGAGTGGAGGCTGTAGATGTCCTCCACGGGGGAGGAGTGGAGGCTGTAGATGTCCTCCACGGGGGAGGAGTGGAGGCTGTAGATGTCCTCCACGGGGGAGGAGCGGAGGCTGTAGATGTCCTCCACAGGGGAGGAGCGGAGGCTGCAGGTGTCCTCCGGGAGGTGAGGAGCGGAGGCTGCAGGTGTCCTCCAGGAGGTGAGGAGCGGAGGCGGTAGATGTCCTTCCGCGGGTGAGGAGTGGAGGCTGTAGATGTCCTCCACGGGGGAGGAGTGGAGGCTGTAGATGTCCTCCACGGGGGAGGAGTGGAGGCTGTAGATGTCCTCCACGGGGGAGGAGTGGAGGCTGTAGATGTCCTCCACGGGGGAGGAGCGGAGGCTGTAGATGTCCTCCACAGGGGAGGAGCGGAGGCTGTAGATGTCCTCCGGGAGGTGAGGAGCGGAGGCTGTAGATGTCCTCCACGGGGGAGGAGCGGAGGCTGTAGATGTCCTCCACGGGGGAGGAGCGGAGGCTGTAGATGTCCTCCACGGGGGAGGAACGGAGGCTGTAGATGTCCTCCACGGGGGAGGAGCGGAGGCTGTAGATGTCCTCCACGGGGGAGGAGCAGAGGCTGTAGATGTCCTCCACGGGGGAGGAGCGGAGGCTGTAGATGTCCTCCACGGGGGAGGAGCGGAGGCTGTAGATGTCCTCCACGGGGGAGGAGCGGAGGCTGTAGATGTCCTCCACGGGGGAGGAGCGGAGGCTGTAGATGTCCTCCACGGGGGAGGAGCGGAGGCTGTAGATGTCCTCCACGGGGGAGGAGCGGAGGCTGTAGATGTCCTCCACGGGGGAGGAGCGGAGGCTGTAGATGTCCTCCACGGGGGAGGAGCGGAGGCTGTAGATGTCCTCCACGGGGGAGGAGCGGAGGCTGTAGATGTCCTCCACGGGGGAGGAGCGGAGGCTGTAGATGTCCTCCACGGGGGAGGAGCGGAGGCTGTAGATGTCCTCCACGGGGGAGGAGCGGAGGCTGTAGATGTCCTCCACGGGGGAGGAGCGGAGGCTGCAGATGTCCTCCGGAAGGTGAGGAGCGGAGGCTGCAGATGTCCCCCGGGAGGTGAGGAGCGGAGGCTGCAGATGTCCTTTGGGAGGTGGAAAGAGGAGGCCGCAGTCCCCTGGGAGGTGAGGAGCGGAGGCTGCAGGTGTCCTCCGGGAGGTGAGGAGAGGAGGCTGCAGATGTCCTCCGGGAGGTGAGGAGCAGAGGCTGCAGATGTCCTCCACGGGGGAGGAGCGGAGGCTGTAGATGTCCTCCACGGGGGAGGAGCGGAGGCTGTAGATGTCCTCCACGGGGGAGGAGCGGAGGCTGTAGATGTCCTCCACGGGGGAGGAGCGGAGGCTGCAGATGTCCTCCGGAGGGTGAGGAGCGGAGGCTGCAGATGTCCTCCGGGAGGTGAGGAGCGGAGGCTGCAGATGTCCTCCACGGGGGAGGATCGGAGGCTGCAGATGTCCTCCGGGAGGTGAGGAGCGGAGGCTGCAGATGTCCTCCGGGAGGTGAGGAGCGGAGGCTGCAGATGTCCTCCGGGAGGTGAGGAGCGGAGGCTGCAGATGTCCTCCGGGAGGTGAGGAGCGGAGGCTGCAGATGTCCCCCGGGAGGTGAGGAGCGGAGGCTGCAGATGTCCTCCGGGAGGTGGAAAGAGGAGGCCGCAGTCCCCTGGGAGGTGAGGAGCGGAGGCTGCAGGTGTCCTCTGGGAGGTGAGGAGCGGAGGCTGCAGGTGTCCTCTGGGAGGTGAGTAGCGGAGGTTGCAGATGTCCCCCGGGAGGTGAGGAGCGGAGGCCGCAGACGTCCTCCGGGAGGTGAGGAGCGGAGGCCGCAGACGTCCTCCGGGAGGTGAGGAGCGGAGGCCGCAGGTGTCCTCCGGGAGGTGAGGAGCGGAGGCCGCAGACGTCCTCCGGGAGGTGAGGAGCGGAGGCCGCAGATGTCCTCCGGGAGGTGAGGACCCCGGTTTTCCGGTAGAGATCTAGTAGAAGCCCCCCAATGTTCCTCTGGTCTTCTCTTTGTCAGATTCCGGGGAAGCAGCTGTTCTCGCTGGTGAAGCGTTACCTGTGTGTGACATCACTGCTGGACCAACTGAGCAGCGACCGGCCGGACCAGAACCAGGGCACCCGCCTCCAGCGCCAGTTTGACTTCTGCATGGCCATGGGCAGCCTCATCTGTGAGCTGGTGCGGGTCATGGGCTGGAGGATGGACAGGCAGCAGTTCTGGGCGCGGCGTCCTCCGAGGTGCAGCGCATGCGCGGATGTCTCCAGCACAGGTTGTCGCCCAGCTTTCCCAGGAAGGAGCGGTGAATAACTCCTATCTGCTGGGACCCGGGGACCTCATAGTGATTTTTTTCCCCCTGCAGAGACCCAGGAGTTATGGGTGGTGGACCCTGCGCTGGGAGGTGAGAGCCTCTCGCAGGGTGACTGGTGGGAACTTCTCTTCCTAATCCGACAACTGGACCATGAGAACCAAGAGAAAATGCTGGAGGTTGTCAGACAGAATGTGGAGACGCAGGTGAGCTGTGACAGGCAGAGCTACCTGAGGACCTCCTGCCATCCCCTCATTCTTCTCCCTCTGCTGCAGGATCCTCTCGCTCTCCTCCAGGTGTCGGTGCCTCCCAGTGCAGCGCAGGAGGTGGTGCGGCGCCTCAGTCAGCACTGTCGGGGCCAACACCTGTGTGACCTGCAGAACTTACACCTCTACATCTGCTCCTGTTCAACCCCAGCACCTCAGAAGTCCTGGCCCGGTCCTGAAGATGTGGAGATAAGGTCCCAGAGACCACCAGAGGCAGGAGATGGAAAGTCCGACCTCCAGATCCTGAACATCCTGCTCCTGCTGGAAGGACTACAACTCTCAGCCACTGAGGAGGACCCGGCGGGTGAGAGTCCACAAAATGTTACCGGTACATCGATTAGTAGAATGGAGGCCTCTCCCAAACTGATCCAACCACGAGGGGCAGAGGTCCAATGTCAGTGTATGAAGGAGCAGAGCTCCACGCCTCGTAGTGTATGATGGAGCAGAGCTCCATGCCTCGTAGTGTATGAAGGAGCAGAGCTCCACACCTCATAGTGTATGAAGGAGCAGAGCTCCACGCCTCGTAGTGTATGAAGGAGCAGAGCTCCACGCCTCGTAGTGTATGAAGGAGCAGAGCTCCACGCCTCAGTGTATGAAGGAGCAGAGCTCCACGCCTCGTAGTGTATGATGGAGCAGAGCTCCATGCCTCGTAGTGTATGAAGGAGCAGAGCTCCACGCCTCGTAGTGTATGATGGTGCAGAGCTCCACGCCTCGTAGTGTATGAAGGAGCAGAGCTCCACGCCTCGTAGTGTATGATGGTGCAGAGCTCCACGCCTCGTAGTGTATGAAGGAGCAGAGCTCCACGCCTCGTAGTGTATGAAGGAGCAGAGCTCCACGCCTCGTAGTGTATGATGGAGCAGAGCTCCATGCCTCGTAGTGTATGATGGAGCAGAGCTCCACGCCTCGTAGTGTATGATGGAGCAGAGCTCCATGCCTCGTAGTGTATGAAGGAGCAGAGCTCCACGCCTCGTAGTGTATGATGGAGCAGAGCTCCACGCCTCGTAGTGTATGAAGGAGCAGAGCTCCACGCCTCGTAGTGTATGAAGGAGCAGAGCTCCACGCCTCGTAGTGTATGAAGGAGCAGAGCTCCACGCCTCGTAGTGTATGATGGTGCAGAGCTCCACGCGTCGTAGTGTATGAAGGAGCAGAGCTCCACGCCTCATAGTGTATGATGGCGCAGAGCTCCACGCCTCGTAGTGTATGATGGCGCAGAGCTCCACGCCTCGTAGTGTATGATGGCGCAGAGCTCCACGCTTCGTAGTGTATGATGGCGCAGAGCTCCACGCCTCGTAGTGTATGATGGAGCAGAACTCCACGCCTCGTAATGTTGGTGTATGATGGTGCAGAGCTCCACGCCTCGTAGTGTATGATGGAACAGAGCTCCACGCCTCGTAGTGTATGATGGAGCAGAGCTCCACGCGTCGTAGTGTATGAAGGAGCAGAGCTCCACGCCTCATAGTGTATGATGGCGCAGAGCTCCACGCCTCGTAGTGTATGATGGCGCAGAGCTCCACGCCTCGTAGTGTATGATGGCGCAGAGCTCCACGCCTCGTAGTGTATGATGGCGCAGAGCTCCACGCTTCGTAGTGTATGATGGCGCAGAGCTCCACGCCTCGTAGTGTATGATGGAGCAGAGCTCCACGCCTCGTAATGTTGGTGTATGATGGTGCAGAGCTCCACGCCTCATAGTGTATGATGGAACAGAGCTCCACGCCTCGTAGTGTATGATGGAGCAGAGCTCCACGCCTCGTAGTGTATGATGGAGCAGAGCAGAGCTCCACGCCTCGTAGTGTATGAAGGAGCAGAGCTCCACGCCTCGTAGTGTATGAAGGAGCAGAGCTCCACGCCTCGTAGTGTATGATGGCGTAGAGCTCCACACCTCGTAGTGTTGGTGTATGATGGCACTGCACCTTACGTAGTGTATGATGGCGCAGAGCTCCACGCCTCGTAGTGTATGATGGCGCAGAGCTCCACGCCTCGTAGTGTTAGTGTATGATGGCGCAGAGATCCACGCCTCGTAGTGTTGGTGTATGATGGTGCAGAGCTCCACGCCTCGTAGTGTATGATGGCGCAGAGCTCCACGCCTCATTGTGTTGGTGTATGATGGCGTAGAGCTCCACGCTTGGTAATGTTGGTGTATGATGGCGTAGAGCTCCACACCTCGTAGTGTTGGTGTATGATGGCACTGCACCTTGCGTAGTGTATGATGGCGTAGAGCTCCACGCCTCGTAGTGTCGGTGTATGATGGCGCAGAGCTCCACGCCTCGTAGTGTCGGTGTATGAAGGAGCAGAGCTCCTCGCCTCATTGTGTTGGTGTATGATGGCGCAGAGCTCCACGCCTCGTAGTGTTGGTGTATGATGGTGCAGATCTCCACGTCTCGTAGTGTTGGTGTATGATGGCGTAGAGCTCCACGCCTCATAGTGTTGGTGTATGATGGCGCAGAGCTCCACACCTCGTAGTGTTGGTGTATTATGGTGCAGAGCTCCACGCCTCGTAGTGTTGGTGTATGATGGCGTAGAGCTCCACGCCTCGTATGGTTGGTGTATGATGGTGCAGAGCTCCACGCCTCGTAGTGTATGATGGTGTAGAGCTCCACACCTCGTAGTGTTGGTGTATTATGGTGCAGAGCTCCACGCCTCGTAGTGTTGGTGTATGATGGCGTAGAGCTCCACGCCTCGTATGGTTGGTGTATGATGGTGCAGAGCTCCACGCCTCGTAGTGTATGATGGTGTAGAGCTCCACGCCTCGTAGTGTTGGTGTATGATGGTGCAGAGCTCCACGCCTCGTAATGTTGGTGTATGATGGCGTAGAGCTCCACGCCTCGTAGTGTTGGTGTATGATGGTGCAGAGCTCCACGCCTCGTAGTGTTGGTGTATGATGGTGCAGAGCTCCACGCCTCGTAGTGTATGATGGTGTAGAGCTCCACGCCTCGTAGTGTTGGTGTATGATGGTGCAGAGCTCCACGCCTCGTAATGTTGGTGTATGATGGCGTAGATCTCCACGCCTCGTAGTGTTGGTGTATGATGGTGCAGAGCTCCACGCCTCGTAGTGTATGATGGCGCACAGCTCCACGCCTCATTGTGTTGGTGTATGATGGTGCAGAGCTCCACGCCTCGTAATGTTGGTGTATGATGGCGTAGAGCTCCACGCCTCGTAGTGTTGGTGTATGATGGCGTAGAGCTCCACGCCTCATGGTGTATGATGGCACTGCACCTTGCGTAGTGTATGAGCTTGCTTCCCCAGTTTTATTCCGGGGGTATAAGGGGCGGCAGCCATTCTGAGCCTCCCCGTTGCAGCGTCATGTGACTGACCTTTGATATAACGTGGGGCCTTGTCCTGTTTAGGAGCCAGCAGTGAGGAGAAGATGGAGGTGAGGAGGTCTCTGGAGAGCTGCCGGTCACTGGTGCTGAACCTCCAACGGGGGAGGCGTGGTGACGGGGAGAGCAGGAGCTCCTTCGGAGAGTCCACGCTACGGTATGGACACGGTGGTCAGGTGATGTCCTCGTTACTGGGGGCGTGGTTACACAGTGATTATCAGCCAATGAAAGCCTCAGAAGTATCTATAGGATGATGAGGATTATTTTACTTGCCTTCAGTGAGAAGATGGTGAAGATGTTGGTTGAGCTGTTGATGTCTCAGATGAAGGAGAAGCTTGTGGTGGTGACGAGTCTGCAGCTCACCTACCTGCTCATGTCCAAGTATGACTGGCGGGTGCTGTTTGCCACGGAGGGAGGGGTGCGGGCGGTGCTGGGCTGTATGCAGGAGCACCAGTCCTCGCTTGCCATCCAGCACATTGGTCTGGCGGTGAGTACCTGCCCTTCCTGCCTCCCTGGCGGTGTGCGGCCTCCACCCTGTAATCTGCGCTCCTTCCTTGGCAGGTCCTGAAGGTGCTGACCGGGGTGGGAAGCTGTGACCTGCGAGGAAGCTCCCGCCGCTACAACCTGAATCCGGGGGACGCTCAGGTGATGAAGGAAATCTTCTCCAGCATCGGATCGGCTGCCAGCGGGAGCTCCACCAGCCTCCTGAGGGCCATCCCCGAGGCCATCAGCAAGCTGCAGAGCACAGAGGGGTAAGGCTCCAGAGCAGCGGCGCCATCCGCCCTGCAGCCGCCGCTCTCACATCACCGCCTTCTACCTTTCAGGTGCTTGACCTCCGTGTACAACGGGCTGCTGGTCATCCGGATGCTGACCGACAACCATGAAGCTCTGTCTGAGCAGCTGTCCGGGGGCGAGCTGTCCGACATCCTCCACAGCGTCACCGGAGACAGCAACTCCACCTTCAGCAGCCTGGATGTCTCCATGCAGAAACGGCTCCAGGACCTGATAAAGAGCAGTCAGGAGAAGAGCGGCACCGAGGCCAAAGGTACCTCCACCATGACGTCCCTGCCGCACCCTGCTCTTCTGTGCTTCCTTCTGCTCTTCTGTGCCTCCTTCTGCTCATCACCCCTCCTGTGCTTCCTTCTGCTCATCACCCCTCCTGTGCTTCCTCCTGCTCATCACCCCTCCTGTGCCTCCTTCTGCTCATCACCCCTCCTGTGCCTCCTTCTGCTCATCACCCCTCCTGTGCTTCCTTCTGCTCATCACCCCTCCTGTGCTTCCTCCTGCTCATCACCCCTCCTGTGCCTCCTTCTGCTCATCACCCCTCCTGTGCCTCCTTCTGCTCATCACCCCTCCTGTGCCTCCTTCTGCTCATCACCCCTCCTGTGCCTCCTTCTGCTCATCACCCCTCCTGTGCTTCCTTCTGCTCATCACCCCCTCCTGTGCTTCCTTCTGCTCATCACCCCCTCCCGTGCTTCCTCCTGCTCATCACCCCTCCTGTGCCTCCTCCTGCTCATCACCCCTCCTGTGCTTCCTTCTGCTCATCACCCCTCCTGTGCTTCCTTCTGCTCATCACCCCCTCCCGTGCTTCCTCCTGCTCATCACCCCTCCTGTGCCTCCTCCTGCTCATCACCCCTCCTGTGCCTCCTTCTGCTCATCACCCCTCCTGTGCTTCCTTCTACTCATCACCCCTCCTGTGCCTCCTTCTGCTCATCACCCCTCCTGTGCCTCCTCCTGCTCATCACCCCTCCTGTGCTTCCTTCTGCTCATCACCCCTCCTGTGCTTCCTTCTGCTCATCACCCCTCCTGTGCTTCCTTCTGCTCATCACCCCTCCTGTGCTTCCTTCTGCTCATCACCCCTCCTGTGCCTCCTCCTGCTCATCACCCCTCCTGTGCTTCCTCCTGCTCATCACCCCTCCTGTGCTTCCTTCTGCTCATCACCCCTCCTGTGCTTCCTTCTGCTCATCACCCCTCCTGTGCTTCCTTCTGCTCATCACCCCTCCTGTGCCTCCTTCTGCTCATCACCCCTCCTGTGCCTCCTCCTGCTCATCACCCCTCCTGTGCTTCCTTCTGCTCATCACCCCTCCTGTGCCTCCTCCTGCTCATCACCCCTCCTGTGCTTCCTTCTGCAGATCACCCCCTCCTGTGCTTCCTTCTGCTCATCACCCCTCCTGTGCCTCCTCCTGCTCATCACCAATCCTGTGCTTCCTTCTACTCATCACCCCTCCTGTGCCTCCTTCTGCTCATCACCCCTCCTGTGCCTCCTCCTGCTCATCTCCCCTCCTGTGCTTCCTTCTGCTCATCACCCCTCCTGTGCCTCCTCCTGCTCATCACCCCTCCTGTGCCTCCTCCTGCTCATCACCCCTCCTGTGCTTCCTTCTGCTCATCACCCCTCCTGTGCTTCCTTCTGCTCATCACCCCTCCTGTGCTTCCTCCTGCTCATCACCCCTCCTGTGCCTCCTTCTGCTCATCACCCCTCCTGTGCTTCCTTCTGCTCATCACCCCCTCCCGTGCTTCCTCCTGCTCATCACCCCCTCCCGTGCTTCCTCCTGCTCATCACCCCCTCCCGTTCTTCCTCCTGCTCATCACCCCTCCTGTGCTTCCTTCTGCTCATCACCCCTCCTGTGCTTCCTTCTGCTCATCACCCCCTCCCGTGCTTCCTCCTGCTCATCACCCCTCCTGTGCCTCCTTCTGCTCATCACCCCTCCTGTGCCTCCTTCTGCTCATCACCCCTCCTGTGCCTCCTTCTGCTCATCACCCCTCCTGTGCCTCCTTCTGCTCATCACCCCTCCTGTGCCTCCTTCTGCTCATCACCACTCCTGTGCCTCCTTCTGCTCATCACCCCTCCTGTGCTTCCTTCTACTCATCACCCCTCCTGTGCCTCCTTCTGCTCATCACCCCTCCTGTGCTTCCTTCTGCTCATCACCCCCTCCTGTGCTTCCCCTCCTGTGCTTCCTGCTCATCACCCCCTCCTGTGCTTCCTCCTGCTCATCACCCCTCCTGTGCCTCCTCCTGCTCATCCCCCCTTTTCTCTGCTTCCTTCTACTCATCACCCCTCCTGTGCCTCCTTCTACTCATCACCCCTCCTGTGCCTCCTTCTGCTCATCACCCCTCCTGTGCCTCCTCCTGCTCATCAGCACCCCTCCAGTGCCTCCTCCTGCTCATCACCCCTCCTGTGCCTCCTCCTGCTCATCACCCCTTCTCTGCTTCCTCCTGCTCATCATCCCTCCTGTGCCTCCTCTGGCTCATCATCCCCGACTGTGCCTCCTCTGGCTCATCATCCCCGACTGTGCTTCCTTCTGCTCATCACCCCCTCCTGTGCCTCCTCCTGCTCATCACCCCTCCTGTGCTTCCTTCTGCTCATCACCCCTCCTGTGCCTCCTCCTGCTCATCACCCCTCCTGTGCCTCCTCCTGCTCATCACCCCTCCTGTGCCTCCTCCTGCTCATCACCCCTCCTGTGCCTCCTCCTGCTCATCACCCCTCCTGTGCCTCCTCCTGCTCATCACCCCTCCTGTGCTTCCTTCTGCTCATCACCCCCTCCTGTGCTTCCTTCTGCTCATCACCCCTCCTGTGCCTCCTCCTGCTCATCACCCCTCCTGTGCTTCCTTCTGCTCATCACCTCTCCTGTGCCTCCTGCTCATCACCCCTCCTGTGCTTCCTTCTGCTCATCACCCCTCCTGTGCCTCCTTCTGCTCATCACCCCTCCTGTGCCTCCTTCTGCTCATCACCCCTCCTGTGCCTCCTCCTGCTCATCACCCCTCCTGTGCTTTCTTCTGCTCATCACCCCTCCTGTGCCTCCTCTGGCTCATCACCCCTCCTGTGCCTCCTCTGGCTCATCATCCCCTCCTGTGCTTCCTCCTGCTCATCACCCCTCCTGTGCCTCCTCTGGCTCATCATTCCCTCCTGTGCCTCCTCTGGCTCATCTCCCCCTCCTGTGCCTCCTCCTGCTCATCTGTAGTGCTGAGCGGCAGGGGCTATGTTTGAATTTGCAATATTCCACGAATATTTTGGTGAATATTCGTCATATATTCGTGAATTCGAGATTATTTTCTTGATTGCGAGAAATCGGCAGTATAATATGCGTGTAATGCGTGCACAATACCGGCGTGGGTCACTGTTCTTTATTTTCCAAGCTGCCAGAAGTTTCCTGAGACTGGAGACAATGGTCGGCACGGCAGAACGTTACAATAGGTTTTGTGGGGTTTCGCTGGTCGATAGGATAAGCGGGCGCAGGTCTCAAAACGTCAGTGTTTATTCACACTTGAGGCGATTGCACAGAACAGCAGTAACTCCGCAGTCTTGGTGTTAATTCACACACAATGGAAAGTTCATATAACACAAGTCACCTTGCTGGCAGTTCTGCCTCCAGTAGTCCAGGCTTTAGGGGGTCTGTTCCCCCTGCACATGGGTCTCTGCCCTCCAGCACGGCACAAAGCCTCAGATCCCAAAAACAGAGACATCTCTGCTGAGCCCAGCTGCCTATTTAAGGACAGCCAGGTGCTGCCAAAACCCGGACCGGCACTTAGGCTAGGTCTACATGACAGGGCACAACTACACTGCAACATTTGTTGCACAACAATTTTTATAATGATAGTCTATGGTGTCGCACTGCGACATGTGAAATTCTGTGACTGCGACGCAACAGTCGCAGGAAAATCCATCTTGCAGCATGTCGCAGTGCGACACCATAGACTACCATTATAAAAAATGTTGCACGACAAATGTCGTTGTGTAGACCTAGCCTTAAACTCCGGTCCGGTATTTGACCTCACCTGGCTGGAAACCAGCCCAGCTGCAGATGCTGTCCGCATCCTTTGCGGCCCCATTGAAGTGAATGGGTCCGCATCCGAACCGCCAAAACTGCGCCTTGGATGCGGATCAAAACAACGGCCGTGTGCATGTAGCCTTATATATATATATCAGCTAACTAACCCTAACTAACTGTCTGTAATATATATATATATATCAGCTAACTAACCCTAACTATCTGTATTATATATATATATATATCAGCTAACTAACCCTAACTATCTGTATTATATATATATATATATATCTCAGCTAACTAACCCTAACTAACTATCTGTATTATATATATATATCAGCTGACTAACCCTAACTATCTGTATTATATATATATATATCTCAGCTAACTAACCCTAACTAACTATCTGTATTATATATATATATCAGCTAACTAACCCTAACTATCTGTATTATATATATATATATCAGCTAACTAACCCTAACTATCTGTATTATATATATATATATATATCAGCTAACTAACCCTAACTAACTATCTGTATTATATATATATATCAGCTAACTAACCCTAACTATCTGTATTATATATATATATATCAGCTAACTAACCCTAACGATCTGTAATATATATATATATATCAGCTAACTAACCCTAACTATCTGTATTATATATATATATATCAGCTAACTAACCCTAACTGACTGTCTAATGTAATGACACAGGGAAGCCCAGAGCTCCGCAATGTCACCGCTCTCTCTCAGATCTGCAGCATACTGCATACAAGGGCTGCTGGGAGGTTCTTATATAGTAAGGGGGAGGGGCAGCTTTCCTATTGGTTGCTAGGGATGTTGCTAAGCTCTGACAATACATTGCAGCCTTCTCATTGGCCCACAAGCAGGAAGGGAGGTTACTGATGAAAATAATATCTAGAATGTTTGCGATTATTAATATATATCACTATAGTCTACATCTTCACGAATTTTCGAAGTGCCGATATTCGCTATTCGAGTATTCGCGCCCAACACTATTCATCACCCCTCCTGGGCCTTCTCGCTCTGCTTCTCTCTCCCTCCTGGGCCTCCTCGCTCTGCTCCTCTCTCCCTCCTGGGCCTCCTCGCTCTGCTCCTCTCTCCCTCCTGGGCCTCCTCGCTCTGCTCCTCTCTCCCTCCTGGGCCTCCTCCGGCTCATCACCCCCTCCTGTGCCTCCTCGCTCTGCTCCTCTCTCCCTCCTGTGCCTCCTCGCTCTGCTCCTCTCTCCCTCCTGTGCCTCCTCGCTCTGCTCCTCTCTCCCTCCTGGGCCTCCTCGCTCTGCTCCTCTCTCCCTCCTGGGCCTCCTCGCTCTGCTCCTCTCTCCCTCCTGGGCCTTCTCGCTCTGCTCCTCTCTCCCTCCTGTTCCTCCTCGCTCTGCTCCTCTCTCCCTCCTGGGCCTCCTCGCTCTGCTCCTCTCTCCCTCCTGGGCCTCCTCCGGCTCATCACCCCCTCCTGTGCCTCCTCGCTCTGCTCCTCTCTCCCTCCTGTGCCTCCTCGCTCTGCTCCTCTCTCCCTCCTGTGCCTCCTCGCTCTGCTCCTCTCTCCCTCCTGTGCCTCCTCGCTCTGCTCCTCTCTCCCTCCTGTGCCTCCTCGCTCTGCTCCTCTCTCCCTCCTGGGCCTCCTCGCTCTGCTCCTCTCTCCCTCCTGGGCCTCCTCGCTCTGCTCCTCTCTCCCTCCTGGGCCTTCTCGCTCTGCTCCTCTCTCCCTCCTGTTCCTCCTCGCTCTGCTCCTCTCTCCCTCCTGGGCCTCCTCGCTCTGCTCCTCTCTCCCTCCTGGGCCTCCTCGCTCTGCTCCTCTCTCCCTCCTGGGCCTCCTCGCTCTGCTCCTCTCTCCCTCCTGGGCCTCCTCCGGCTCATCACCCCTCTCCCTCCTGTGCCTCCTCGCTCTGCTCCTCTCTCCCTCCTGTGCCTCCTCGCTCTGCTCCTCTCTCCCTCCTGGGCCTCCTCGCTCTGCTCCTCTCTCCCTCCTGGGCCTCCTCGCTCTGCTTCTCTCTCCCTCCTGGGCCACCTCGCTCTGCTCCTCTCTCCCTCCTGGGCCTCCTCGCTCTGCTCCTCTCTCCCTCCTGGGCCTCCTCGCTCTGCTCCTCTCTCCCTCCTGGGCCTCCTCCGGCTCATCACCCCCTCCTGTGCCTCCTCGCTCTGCTCCTCTCTCCCTCCTGTGCCTCCTCGCTCTGCTCCTCTCTCTCTCCTGTGCCTCCTCGCTCTGCTCCTCTCTCCCTCCTGTGCCTCCTCGCTCTGCTCCTCTCTCCCTCCTGGGCCTCCTCGCTCTGCTCCTCTCTCCCTCCTGGGCCTTCTCGCTCTGCTCCTCTCTCCCTCCTGGGCCTCCTCGCTCTGCTCCTCTCTCCCTCCTGGGCCTCCTCGCTCTGCTCCTCTCTCCCTCCTGTGCCTCCTCGCTCTGCTCCTCTCTCCCTCCTGTGCCTCCTCGCTCTGCTCCTCTCTCCCTCCTGTGCCTCCTCGCTCTGCTCCTCTCTCCCTCCTGTGCCTCCTCGCTCTGCTCCTCTCTCCCTCCTGTGCCTCCTCGCTCTGCTCCTCTCTCCCTCCTGTGCCTCCTCGCTCTGCTCCTCTCTCCCTCCTGTGCCTCCTCGCTCTGCTCCTCTCTCCCTCCTGGGCCTCCTCGCTCTGCTCCTCTCTCCCTCCTGGGCCTCCTCGCTCTGCTCCTCTCTCCCTCCTGTGCCTCCTCGCTCTGCTCCTCTCTCCCTCCTGTGCCTCCTCGCTCTGCTCCTCTCTCCCTCCTGTGCCTCCTCGCTCTGCTCCTCTCTCCCTCCTGTGCCTCCTCGCTCTGCTCCTCTCTCCCTCCTGGGCCTCCTCGCTCTGCTCCTCTCTCCCTCCTGGGCCTCCTCGCTCTGCTCCTCTCTCCCTCCTGTGCCTCCTCGCTCTGCTCCTCTCTCCCTCCTGTGCCTCCTCGCTCTGCTCCTCTCTCCCTCCTGTGCCTCCTCGCTCTGCTCCTCTCTCCCTCCTGTGCCTCCTCGCTCTGCTCCTCTCTCCCTCCTGTGCCTCCTCGCTCTGCTCCTCTCTCCCTCCTGTGCCTCCTCGCTCTGCTCCTCTCTCCCTCCTGTGCCTCCTCGCTCTGCTCCTCTCTCCCTCCTGGGCCTCCTCGCTCTGCTCCTCTCTCCCTCCTGGGCCTTCTCGCTCTGCTCCTCTCTCCCTCCTGGGCCTTCTCGCTCTGCTCCTCTCTCCCTCCTGGGCCTCCTCGCTCTGCTCCTCTCTCCCTCCTGGGCCTCCTCGCTCTGCTCCTCTCTCCCTCCTGGGCCTCCTCGCTCTGCTCCTCTCTCCCTCCTGGGCCTCCTCGCTCTGCTCCTCTCTCCCTCCTGGGCCTCCTCCGGCTTGTGCCTCCTCTCTCCCTCCTGGGCCTCCTCGCTCTGCTCCTCTCTCCCTCCTGGGCGTCCTCGCTCTGCTCCTCTCTCCCTCCTGGGCGTCCTCGCTCTGCTCCTCTCTCCCTCCTGGGCCTCCTCGCTCTGCTCCTCTCTCCCTCCTGGGCCTCCTCGCTCTGCTCCTCTCTCCCTCCTGGGCCTCCTCGCTCTGCTCCTCTCTCCCTCCTGGGCCTCCTCGCTCTGCTCCTCTCTCCCTCCTGTGCCTCCCTCTGGATGAGGCTCTGTTATGTTGGTGACTCTCTGATGCCTCTTTCAGAGGTGGCCCCGGCTCTGCAGGACATGGACGTGGCGTCGTTGCTCAGCGGTCTGCAGGACGTGCGGCTGTGCCGGGAGCTGCTGCCGTCTCTGGAGCGCTGTGTCTGTGGTGACACCTCTGCGCTGCCGTGTGATGTCTCCCAGCTCCTCACAGACCCCGACTTCTTCCTGCAGCTTCTCTCCAGCCTGGAGCAGCTCCGCAGCGAGAAGCATCTCCAGCTCTGTGTCTACAGGTGCGGGCCCCGAGGTTGGAGGGGAGCCAGGGGCCCGAGCCAGGGTCCTCAGCTCTGGATGTGACTGGAGAATGAGACAGCGTTCTAGTGGATGCAGCTCTGGATGTGAGTGGAGAATGAGACAGCGTTCTAGTGGATGCAGCTCTGGATGTGAGTGGAGAATGAGACAGCGTTCTAGTGGATGCAGCTCTGGATGTGAGTGGAGAATGAGACAGCGTTCTAGTGGATGCAGCTCTGGATGGGAGTGGAGAATGAGACAGCGTTCTAGTGGATGCAGCTCTGGATGTGAGTGGAGAATGAGACAGCGTTCTAGTGGATGCAGCTCTGGATGTGAGTGGAGAATGAGACAGCGTTCTAGTGGATGCAGCTCTGGATGTGAGTGGAGAATGAGACAGCGTTCTAGTGGATGCAGCTCTGGATGTGAGTGGAGAATGAAACAGCGTTATAGTGGATGCAGCTCTGGATGTGAGTGGAGAATGAGACAGCATTCTAGTGGATGCAGCTCTGGATGTGAGTGGAGAATGAGACAGCGTTCTAGTGGATGCAGCTCTGGATGTGAGTGGAGAATGAGACAGCGTTCTAGTGGATGCAGCTCTGGATGTGAGTGGAGAATGAAACAGCGTTATAGTGGATGCAGCTCTGGATGTGAGTGGAGAATGAGACAGCGTTCTAGTGGATGCAGCTCTGGATGTGAGTGGAGAATGAGACAGCGTTCTAGTGGATGCAGCTCTGGATGTGAGTGGAGAATGAGACAGCGTTCTAGTGGATGCAGCTCTGGATGTGAGTGGAGAATGAGACAGCGTTCTAATGGATGCAGCTCTGGATGTGAGTGGAGAATGAGACAGCGTTCTAGTGGATGCAGCTCTGGATGTGAGTGGAGAATGAGACAGCGTTCTAGTGGATGCAGCTCTGGATGTGAGTGGAGAATGAGACAGCGTTCTAGTGGATGCAGCTCTGGATGTGAGTGGAGAATGAGACAGCGTTATAGTGGATGCAGCTCTGGATGTGAGTGGAGAATGAGACAGCGTTACAGTGGATGGAGCTCTGGACGTTACTGGAGAATGAGACAGCGTTCTAGTGGATGCAGCTCTGGATGTGAGTGGAGAATGAGACAGCGTTACAGTGGATGGAGCTCTGGATGTGAGAGGAGAATGAGACAGCGTTCTAGTGGATGCAGCTCTGGATGTGAGTGGAGAATGAGACAGCGTTCTAGTGGATGCAGCTCTGGATGTGAGTGGAGAATGAGACAGCGTTATAGTGGATGCAGCTCTGGATGTGAGTGGAGAATGAGACAGCGTTCTAGTGGTGCAGCTCTGGATGTGAGTGGAGAATGAGACAGCGTTCTAGTGGATGCAGCTCTGGATGTGACTGGAGAATGAGACAGCGTTGTAGTGGATGCAGCTCTGGATGTGAGACGAGAATGAGACAGCGTTGTAGTGGATGCAGCTCTGGATGTGACTGGAGAATGATAGAAGAGCAGTGACGCTTGTGCAGGGATGATGAGAGTTGTGGTAGTGATGCCTCTGGCTCTTCTTCAGGATCCTGAATAAATGCCTGTCCTACTACCAGGAGGACGCCCTCCCCTGGCATCGCAGCATTGAGCCCTGCCTGACCTCCCTCGTCAGCACCACCAGCGACCATGAGGTGAGTGGAGGGGGTCGGGATGGGGGGTGATTTCTGACTCTCCAGTCACCGTCCTCTGTCTGCAGGTCGTCCAGGAGGTCGTCAGCTTCCTGCACCGCCTGGCGTCCATTAATAAAGACTGTGCCGTGGTCATGTGCCGGCTCGGGGCAAAGGAGATGCTGAGTAAAGTGTTGGAGAAGCAGAGCGCCACCGTCCTGCAGGCGGCTGAACTGCGAGACCTCCTGAGTGACTGCGAGAAGTACACCAGCCTCTACCAGAAGATGGCCACCAGCATCCTGGCAGGGTGCATCCAGGTAAGTGCCCCCACTGCCTCCACTTCTGTACTCCAGTCACATCCAGAGCTGCACTCCACATTGTATAGTGTGGGGGTCCTGGCCTCGGTGAGCTAGCTCCGAACCCTCCTCTTACCTAGAATCATCTACCGCCGCACCCCTGCGTATTCCCCTGAACGGGCTGCGCTAAACCACAAGAAACCGAATGTGATTATAGCCTTTGTGCTGGGAGACAACAGATCACGAGAGGCCACGCCCTCAGAATCCCCCCGCCACAGAATCCCCCCCGAGAAGTCTCCGCGGAGGAGGAGCGGCACTGAGCGGACGTAATCATCCGAGGTTCAGGGGACTGCGGAGGCACCGCCGGATCTCACAGAGTGCGCCAAATACAGAGCGCTCCTCGCCAGCAGCCTGTGCGCAAGATCTGCCCGAGCGCTTCCAAAATGTGATGTCCTCCCGGATCTGACCGCGGTCACCGTACAGGCCACTCCTGGAATGAATCCTACCCGTAATATTGTCGGAAGACGTGACCGCTTTATTATATAGCAGTGGAGCCGAGCGTCCGGAGAGTCTTCAGATGTGACTGGAGTAGAGGAGCTGATGCAGCTCTGGAGGTGACTGGAGTGCTGGTATCTGCCTGTTATAATGCTGAGATGTTTGTCTTCTCTGTCAGATGGTTCTGGGGCAGATTGAGGAGCATCGGCGCTGCCAGCAGCAGATCAGCATCCCCTTCTTTGATGTCTTCTTGAGAAACCTCTGTCAGGGTGAGTGTGGGGGCGTGTCCCTTCCCTCTCTGTGGAGCGCTCTTTGTCGGGGACCACCTCTCTGTGGAGCGCTCTTTGTCGGGGACCACCCCTCTGTGGAGCGCTCTTTGTCGGGGACCACCCCTCTGTGGAGCGCTCTTTGGCTCGGCCCACCCCTCTGTGGAGCGCTCGTTGGCTGGGCCCACTCCTCTGTGGAGCGCTCGTTGGCTGGGCCCACCCCTCTGTGGAGCGCTCGTTGGCTGGGCCCACTCCTCTGTGAAGCGCTCGTTGGCTGGGCCCACCCCTCTGTGGAGCGCTCGTTGGCTGGGCCCACTCCTCTGTGGAGCGCTCGTTGGCTGGGCCCACTCCTCTGTGGAGCGCTCGTTGGCTGGGCCCACTCCTCTGTGAAGCGCTCTTTGGCGGGGACCACCCCTCTACTGCACAGTACGGGTAGCAGATGGGCCCATCCTCTGCGTCCCCCCTTCACCGTCCCCATAGACAGACATGAACAGGGCCAAACACCGAGACCTCTCCTCAGTATATGGTGGCCCTCGGGGTGCACTCCTTATATCGGTGATGAGGGCGGGGCCCTCCCGCTTCTAATGGGGGCGATCCTCATGTCTCCGCAGGCTCCAGCGTGGAAGTGAAAGAAGACAAATGCTGGGAGAAGATGGAAGTTTCCTCCAACCCGCATCGCGCCAACAAACTGACTGACGGGAACGCCAAGACCTACTGGGAATCGAGCGGCAGCACCGGATCCCATTATATCAACATCTTCATGCACCTGGGCGTGGTGATCCGGTGAGGAATCTAGCGCATGGCGAGGAGGCGGAGCCCGGCAGATCTGGTGTATAATAAGTTTGTGCCCCCTGCAGGCAGCTGGTGCTGATGGTGGCCAGTGAGGACTCCAGTTACATGCCGGCCCGAGTGCTCGTAATGGGCGGAGAGAGCGCGTCCAGTGTCAGCACCGAGCTCAACGCGGTCAGTCCTGACGTCAGCAGACAAGATGGCGGCTCCTACACTGCGGCGGGGGTTATATAATGTACACTGCGGGGGGGGTATATAATGTACACTGCGGGGGGGGGTATATAATGTACACTGCGGGGGGGGTTATATAATGTACACTGCGGGGGGGGGTTATATAATGTACACTGCGGGGGGGGGTTATATAATGTACACTGCCGGGGGGGTATATAATGTACACTGCGGGGGGGGTTATATAATGTACACTGCGGGGGGGGGGGGGGTTATATAATGTACAGTGCGGGGGGGGACAGGGTTATATAATGTACAGTGCGGGGGGGGGTTATATAATGTACAGTGTGGGGGGGACAGGGTTATATAATGTACAGTGCGGGGGGGGTTATATAATGTACAGTGTGGGGGGGACAGGGTTATATAATGTACAGTGCGGGGGGGGACAGGGTTATATAATGTACAGTGCGGGGGGGGGGTTATATAATGTACAGTGCGGGGGGGACAGGGTTATATAATGTACAGTGCGGGGGGGGACAGGGTTATATAATGTGCGGGGGGGGGGACAGGGTTATATAATGTACAGTGCGGGGGGGGACAGGGTTATATAATGTACAGTGCGGGGGGGGGTTATATAATGTACAGTGCGGGGGGGACAGGGTTATATAATGTACACTGCGGGGGGACAGGGTTATATAATGTACAGTGCGGGGGGGACAGGGTTATATAATGTACACTGCGGGGGGGACGGGTTATATAATGTACACTGCGGGGGGGGGTTATATAATGTACACTGCGGGGGGGGGTTATATAATGTACACTGCGGGGGGGGGTTATATAATGTACACTGCGGGGGGGGGTTATATAATGTACACTGCGGGGGGGTTATATAACGTACACTGCGGGGGGGGTTATATAACGTACACTGCGGGGGGGGTTATATAACGTACACTGCGGGGGGGGGGTTATATAACGTACACTGCGGGGGGGTTATATAACGTACACTGCGGGGGGGTTATATAACGTACACTGCGGGGGGGGTTATATAATGTACACTGCGGGGGGGGTTATATAACGTACACTGCGGGGGGGGTTATATAACGTACACTGCGGGGGGGGGTTATATAATGTACACTGCGGGGGGGGGTTATATAATGTACACTGCGGGGGGGGGGGGTTATATAACGTACACTGCGGGGGGGGTTATATAACGTACACTGCGGGGGGGTTATATAACGTACACTGCGGGGGGGGGTTATATAACGTACACTGCGGGGGGGGTTATATAATGTACACTGCGGGGGGGGGTTATATAATGTACACTGCGGGGGGGGGGTTATATAATGTACACTGCGGGGGGGGGGGTTATATAACGTACACTGGGGGGGGGGGTGTATAATGTACACTGCGGGGGGGGTGTATAATGTACACTGCGGGGGGGTTATATAATGTACACTGCGGGGGGGGTTATATAACGTACACTGCGGGGGGGTTATATAACGTACACTGCGGGGGGGGTTATATAATGTACACTGCGGGGGGGTTATATAACGTACACTGCGGGGGGGACAGGGTTATATAACGTACACTGCGGGGGGGACAGGGTTATATAATGTACACTGCGGGGGGGTTATATAATGTACACTGCGGGGGGGGTTATATAACGTACACTGCGGGGGGGACAGGGTTATATAATGTACACTGCGGGGGGGGTTATATAACGTACACTGCGGGGGGGGGTTATATAACGTACACTGCGGGGGGGGTTATATAACGTACACTGCGGGGGGGTTATATAATGTACAGTGTGGGGGGGGCAGGGTTATATAACGTACACTGCGGGGGGGGTTATATAATGTACAGTGTGGGGGAGGCAGGGTTATATAATGTACACTGCGGGGGGGACAGGGTTATATAACGTACACTGCGGGGGGGACAGGGTTATATAATGTACACTGCGGGGGGGGTTATATAACGTACACTGCGGGGGGGGTTATATAACGTACACTGCGGGGGGGGTTATATAACGTACACTGCGGGGGGGTTATATAACGTACACTGCGGGGGGGGTTATATAACGTACACTGCGGGGGGGGTTATATAACGTACACTGCGGGGGGGGGTTATATAACGTACACTGCGGGGGGGTTATATAATGCGGGGGGTACTGTCGGCAGAGTCCATATTGCCTTATTTTGGGGGTCACTCGTCCTCAGGTGAACATCTCTGGCTCCGCCTCCCGCGTCGTGCTCCTGGAGAACGCCACCCGTTTCTGGCCGGTGGTTCAGGTGAAGATTAAGCGGTGTCAGCAGGTAATGCGCTGGTGTCAGGTGAGCGCGCTGCCCTGTCAGCCGGCCGCGGTCATGCAGCGTTGTGTCCCCGCAGGGCGGTATTGACACGCGGGTGCGCGGTCTGGAGGTCCTGGGGCCGAAGCCGACCTTGTGGCCGGTGTTTAAGGAGCAGCTGTGCCGGAGGACCTTCCTCTTCTACACCAGCCGGGCGCACAGCTGGGGGCAGGAGATCCGCCAGAAGAAGGAGCGCTTACTGCAGCTGTTCAGCAGGTAGCGGTGCGAGGGGCCACGCTCACCTCTGGGGGCCCGCTTCTCCTCCCCACTCTCTGATTGGCCGTCTTGTTGCAGGTTGAACCGCGCCTTGTCACACGAGCAGGAGTTTGCGGATCGGTTCCTGGCGGACGATGAGGCTGCTCTGGCCCTGGGCCGCACCTGTTGGGAGGCGCTGATATCCCCCCTGGTGAGGAGCATCACCACCTCAGGTACAGGACCTTCCGGGCCCCCCGGGTGCTGCCCCCCCGCTGGTCAGGACCCTCCCCTCTCATCCTGCTTTCTTTCAGACCCCGGCGGAGTGAGCCCCTTCAGCTGGCTTCTTACCCGCTACCTGGAGAACATTCAGGGGGCTCGACGACCCAAGACCCCAACTTCAGTCTTCAACTCCCGGGTCCGCAGGCTGACCCACCTCCTGGTGCATGTGGACACCAATCCCCAGGACACCGCCGCACTGAAGGCCCCCAGTAAGACCAGTGAGTATCCCTGCGAGGTGGGTCTCTGTATGGGGTGGGGGTGGGGTTTCTGAGGTGGGGGGTGGGGTCTCTGAGGTGGGGCAGGCTGTCTATATGGGGTGGGGTCGGGGTCTCTGGGGTGGGGGTGGGGTTTATGAGGTGGGGGGTGGGGTCTCTGAGGTGGGGCGGGCTGTCTGGGGTTGAGGCGGGGTCTCTGAGGTGGGGCGGGGTCTCTGAGGTGGGGCTGGCTGTCTATATGGGATGGGGGCGGGGTCTCTGAGGTGGGGCGGTCTGTCTGGGGTGGGGGCGGGGTCTCTGAGGTGGGGCAGACTGTCTGGGATTGAGGCGGGGTCTCTGAGGTGGGGCGGGGTGTCTGTATGGGGTGGGGTCTCTGAGGTGGGGCGGGCTGTATGGCGTGGGGGCGGGGTCTCTGAGGTGGGGCGGTCTGTCTGGGGTGGGGGCGGGGTCTCTGAGGTGGGGCAGACTGTCTGGGATTGAGGCGGGGTCTCTGAGGTGGGGCGGGGTGTCTGTATGGGGGGGGTCTCTGAGGTGGGGCGGTCTGTCTGGGGTGGGGGCGGGGTCTCTGGGGTGGGGTCTCTGAGGTGGGGGCGGGGTCTCTGAGGTGGGGCGGTCTGTCTGGGGTTGAGGCGGGGTCTCTGAGGTGGGTCGGAGTCTCTGAGGTGGGTCGGTCTGTCTGAGGTGGGGCGGGGTCTCTGAGGTGGGGCGGTCTGTCTGGGGTTGAGGCGGGGTCTCTGAGGTGGGGGCGGGGTCTCTGAGGTGGGGCGCGGTCTCTGAGGTGGGGTGGGGTCTCTGAGGTGGGGCGGTCTGTCTGGGGTGGGGGCGGGGTCTCTGAGGTGGGGCGGTCTGTCTGGGGTTGAGGCGGGGTCTCTGAGGAGGGGCGGACTATCTGGGGTGGGGGCGGGTTCTCTGAGGTGGGGCGGGGTGTCTGTATGGGGTGGGGTCTCTGAGGTTGGGCGGTCTGTCTTGGGTTGAGGCGGGGTCTCTGGGGTGGGGGCGGGTTCTCTGAGGTGGGGCGGGGTGTCTGTATGGGGTGGGGTCTCTGAGGTGGGGCGGTCTGTCTGGGGTTGAGGCGGGGTCTCTGAGGTTGGGCGGTCTGTCTGGGGTTGAGGCGGGGTCTCTGAGGTGGGGCGGGGTGTCTGTATGGGGTGGGGTCTCTGAGGTGGGGCGGTCTGTCTGAGTTTGGGCGGTCTGTCTGGGGTTGAGGCGGGGTCTCTGAGTTTGGGCGGTCTGTCTGGGGTTGAGGCGGGGTCTCTGAGTTTGGGCGGTCTGTCTGGGGTTGAGGCGGGGTGTCTGGGGTGGGGTCTCTGAGGTGGGGCGGGGTGTCTGTATGGGGTGGGGTCTCTGAGGTGGGGCGGGGTGTCTGTATGGGGTGGAGTCTCTGAGGTGGGGCGGGGTGTCTGTATGGGGTGGGGTCTCTGGGGTTGAGGCGGGGTCTCTGAGGTGGGACGGGGTCTCTGAGGTGGGGCGGGGTGTCTGTATGGGGTGGGGTCTCTGAGGTGGGGCGGGGTGTCTGTATGGGGTGGGGTGTCTGTATGGGGTGGGGTCTCTGAGGTTGGGCGGTCTGTCTGGGGTTGAGGCGGGGTCTCTGAGGTTGGGCGGTCTGTCTGGGGTTGAGGCGGGGTCTCTGGGGTGGGGGCGGGGTCTCTGAGGTGGGGCGGGGTGTCTGTATGGGGTGGGGTCTCTGAGGTGGGGCGGTCTGTCTGGGGTTGAGGCGGGGTCTCTGGGGTGGGGGCGCGGTCTCTGAGGTGGGGCGGGGTGTCTGTATGGGGTGGGGTCTCTGAGGTGGGGCGGTCTGTCTGGGGTTGAGGCGGGGTCTCTGGGGTTGAGGTGGGGTCTCTGAGGTGGGGGCGGGGTCTCTGAGGTGGGGCGGGGTGTCTGTATGGGGTGGGGTCTCTGAGGTGGGGCGGTCTGTCTGGGGTTGAGGCGGGGTCTCTGGGGTTGAGGTGGGGTCTCTGAGGTGGGGGCGGACTCTCTGAGGTGGGGGCGCGGTCTCTGAGGTGGGGGCGCGGTCTCTGAGGTGGGGCGGGGTGTCTGTATGGGGTGGGGTCTCTGAGGTGGGGCGGTCTGTCTGGGGTTGAGGCGGGGTCTCTGAGGTTGGGCGGTCTGTCTGGGGTTGAGGCGGGGTCTCTGGGGTGGGGGCGGGGTCTCTGAGGTGGGGCGGGGTGTCTGTATGGGGTGGGGTCTCTGGCCTGACACTTGCTTCTCTCCTCAGATGGGAAGAGCCGGGACCCCCCCACTTCCCCCGTGAGACCCTTTGGTTCTGAGTGGAGCAGTATGGCAGGGATCGCTCAGTGCTGGCAGGGAGTGGTCCGGAACCAGGTGCAGCGCTTCCTGGAGATGTCCTGGAATGATGTGGATCTGGTCTCCCGCTTCTGCTCCATGTACCGGGCCCTCAGATGCGCCATGGATGAGATGTTTGGACGACAGACGCGGTTCTTACTGTCTCTGCGCCAGGGCTTCTGTGAGGGACTGTTACAGCTGTCATTCCTGACCGCGCTGCACGTGAGTCTGTCCCCGTGTCTGTCCCTCCTCGGATCTCCGCTCCCTGGGGCGGCTCCAGCAGTGTCTGTGGTGTGGCCCCTCTAGTGTCGGCGGCGTGGCCCCGTCTTCCTGTCTGGGGATGTTGTATCTGTGTTGTATGTTGCAGGTGACGGAGCAGTTCGCTCGCTATATAGATCGGCTGATAACTGCGATTCGTGCGGACTCCTCGGATCTCCGGTCCCTGGAGCAGCTCCAGCAGTTCCTGGACTTTGTCCTTTTCTTGTCTGATCTGGAATTGGCCAATTCTTTTGAGCATTTTTACAGGTCAGAAAATTCTTTTGTTTCCCACAATGCTGCTGTTTCCTGTGATGCTCTGTGCTGCTGTGTTCAGGCCCTGGGTTCCCATTCTGCTTTGTGTTGCAGGCATTATCTGGCGGACCGGCTCCTGTCCCTTGGACCTTGCTGGTTGGAGAACTCAGTGGTCGATCACATTGGCATTTGTTTCCCAAACCGTTTCCCCCAACAAATGCTGAAGAACCTGGAGGAGGCGAAAGATCTGCAAAGAGAGGAGCATCTGTACCGGCTGCAGGAGCGTGATAGAGCGGTCTTATCTGAGGAGGAGGACGACAATGAGGAGGAGATGGTGAGGACATGGGGAGGAGGAGGACAATGAAGAGAAGATGATGAGGAGGAGAAGAGGGAGGAGGTGATGATGAGGACATGGGGAGAAGGAGGACAATGAGGAGAAGGTGATGAGGACATGGGGAGAAGCAGGACAATGAGATGGAGATGGTGAGAAGAAGAGGGAGAAGGTAATGATGAGGACATGGGGAGAAGAAGGACAATGAGATGGTGAGAAGGAGGAGGAGGACAATGAGATGGTGATGGTGAGTAGGAGGGGAGGAGGTGATGATGAGGACATGGGGAGGAGGTAGTGAGGAGAAGGAGAACAATGATATAGAGATGGTGAGGAGAAGGAGGTGATGATGAGGACAATAAGATAGAGATGGTGAGGAGGAGGAGGACAATTAGATGGAGATGGTGAGGAGGAGGAGGTGATGAGGAGAACATGGGGATAGGAGGTGATCAGAAGGATATGGATGGTAGGAGGTGATGAGGAGGACATGGGGAGGAGGAGATAGCAAGGAGAAGGAGAACAATGAGTTGGAGATAGTGAGGATAAGGGGGAAGAGTAGGAGGTGATGAGGAGGAGAATATAGGGGGTAGGAGGTAGTGAGGAGGAGGACAATGAGATGGTGAAGGGAAGGGGGAGGAGGAGGTGATTAGTAGAACATGGGGGTAGGAGGTGATGAGGAGGATGTGGAAGGTAGGAGATGATGATGTGGACATGGGGAGGATGAGGTAGTAAGGAGAGGAGAGGGACAGTGAGGAGAAGGAGGCCATAATGAGGAGGATGTGGGGGGCGGAGGTAGTGAGAAGAAGGACATGAGCAGAAGGCAGAAGGTGATGAGGATGCCCTGGGGGGGGGGGGGGGGATGATGAGGAGGACATAGGGAGGAAAAGATGGTGACAGGAAGGGGATGAGAAATACGAAGTAAGAAGATGGGGGAAGACATTGGGAGGATAAGGTGGTGAGGAGGAGGAGGACAGTGAGGAGGAGATGGGTAGAAATGAGGGGGAGATGGTGAGGAGAAGAGGAAGGAAGATGACAATGAGGAGGTGACGAGGAGATGGGGAGGATGTGGCGAGAAGAGGGAGAAGATGGTGAGGAGGAGATGGTGGTGTGCTTGGCGAATAGGAGGAGGACATGGTGAGGAGGAGATTTTGAGAAATGGGAAGACTTGCGAGGAGGAGATGGTGGAACGTGTGCAGCGAGCCGCAGTGAGGAGGGTAGGAATGATGGTTGTGGTCCTGAGAGGGGTAGTAGTACTCGCAGTTTCTGGTGGCTGTCCCCACTTTAGTGCTTCCTAGGACAGTGCAGTGACTGGAGTGCACACCCTTTCTTCCCTCGGGGCACACCCTGGTATTGGGGCTTCTGCCTGGTGATAGTTGGGGTGCCCCTGATGGTGAGCAGTTGTCAGGGTGCAGGGGCCGGCAGATGGATGGTGGAGACCATAACCAGGCCTATTGGTGGTAATGAATAAAATCTTTCTTTGCTGAACCGATGTTGGGAGTAGTAGTACATATAGCAGCAAAAGGGACGTTCCAAAGTATATCACAGTGTAGTGTTTCTCCCATTAGCGATGAATAGGCAGCAACAATGATGGAGGTAGTAGTGCTCCCTGACTCACCCTCTCTAAAGATACTTAATAGTCTCTCCTAATAACCACAGGCATGCAATTATGTTCTTATTAACCCTTTCTGTATTTTTTTGGGCGGAGGTGTGCAGATCGTAGACACAGATGACTAGTCAGTCTCAGGGTTTGATGGGCCCTGGATTCAATCATCCTTCTACAGCAGCAGAGTCTCTTATGCCGTAAACGGGCGATTCCTTACTGACGTCATCTTGCACCTTCTATAAAGTCTGGTCTCTTTCCTTCAGGGGTTCTCTGGTAGCAGAGTTGTAGCAGCTGTAATCTCGGAGACAGAGGTTCTCTGGACTTGGGCCTGGTCTCCAGGAACTGTGACGCACATCTTTTCTGTAGCTCTGCTCTGACTAAGCTCTCTAACCTGGGGACAGACTTAGTCCATCACCCTGGTAATCTAACTAGTCTGCCAGTATAAACTATCTGTTGCCCATACATTGCTGCTAGGATCACACAGTGCAGAAGTGAGCGCTTCAACCACAGAGCACAACAATAAATTAACCTTTTTGTCAATAATGAACCCTTTGCAGTAGTCTTATGGGGTACTGCACATGGTGAGGAAGAGATGGTCAGGGAGTAGAGGTGGTGGAGGCTGTGGTGAAGAGCAGGAGAAGGCGAAGAAGATGGTGAGGTCTGTGATGCAGTTTGGTGTCCTCTCCTCCAGAGCTGTGCTCTATGATCAGAGGCTTCATGTATTATGGTGGCTTCTTCCCCCTCACTGTATCCTCTGTGTCTCCAGGTGATGGAGGAGATCTCAGTGCTGCAGTGTAATGTCCTCTCCTCCAGAGCTGTGCTCTGTGATCAGAGGCTTCATGTATTATGGAGGCTTCTTCCTCCTCACTGTATCCTCTGTGTCTCCAGGTGATGGAGGAGAGCTCAGTGCTGCAGTTTGGTGTCCTCTCCTCCAGAGCTGTGCTCTGTGATCAGAGGCTTCATGTATTATGGTGGCTTCTTCCTCCTCACTGTATCCTCTGTGTCTCCAGGTGATGGAGGAGATCTCTGTGCTGCAGTTTGGTGTCCTCTCCTCCAGAGCTGTACTCTATGATCAGAGGCTTCATGTATTATGGAGGCTTCTTCCTCCTCACTGTATCCTCTGTGTCTCCAGGTGATGGAGGAGATCTCTGTGCTGCAGTTTGATCATAGAGTACAGCTCTGGAGGAGAGGACACCAAACTGCAGCACAGAGATCTCCTCCATCACCTGGAGACACAGAGGATACAGTGAGGGGGAAGAAGCCTCCATAATACATGAAGCCTCTGATCATAGAGTACAGCTCTGGAGGAGAGGACACCAGAGGCTTCATGTATTATGGAGGCTTCTTCCTCCTCACTGTATCCTCTGTGTCTCCAGGTGATGGAGGAGATCTCAGTGCTGCAGTGTGGTTTCCTCTCCTCCAGAGCTGTGCTCTGTGATCAGAGGCTTCATGTATTATGGTGGCTTCTTCCCCCTCACTGTATCCTCTGTGTCTCCAGGTGATGGAGGAGATCTCTGTGCTGCAGTTTGGTGTCCTCTCCTCCAGAGCTGTGCTCTGTGATCAGAGGCTTCATGTATTATGGTGGCTTCCTCCTCCTCACTGTATCCTCTGTGTCTCCAGGTGATGGAGGAGATCTCTGTGCTGCAGTTTGGTGTCCTCTCCTCCAGAGCTGTGCTCTGTGATCAGAGGCTTCATGTATTATGGTGGCTTCTTCCTCCTCACTGTATCCTCTGTGTCTCCAGGTGATGGAGGAGATCTCTGTGCTGCAGTTTGGTGTCCTCTCCTCCAGAGCTGTGCTCTGTGATCAGAGGCTTCATGTATTATGGTGGCTTCCTCCTCCTCACTGTATCCTCTGTGTCTCCAGGTGATGGAGGAGATCTCTGTGCTCCAGGACGAGGGTGTGGAGGATGCTGAGGTTCAGATCTCGGTGCTTTCTCCTCGATGCTGGTCTGTATCCCCTGTCTGCTACCTGGACGATCCATCCAAGTACCTCCCAGAGGCCCTCGGCATCCCTCTGCAGCACTTCAGCGACTTCTATACAAAGAGTAAGGGCCCCCGATATGTCTCCAGCTCAGAGGTGTCGTCGGTGTGTGTGCTGAACATCTTGTGTGCTCTCCTCAGGTCAGGTCGCTCTGGGCTCGGACCTCACTCAGTCTCGCCGGCTGCAGTGGACTTGGTTGGGGAGCGCTGAGGTACAATATGGAGACCTGACGCTCCGAGTCTCCACCCTCCAGATGTTCATCCTACTGCTCTTCAACCAGCACAAGGTGAGATGTTGGTCCCATTAGGGTCATGTGAAATCATATGTCCATATCATCGGATCCTCCTAGTCACCTGGATCCCTGGTCTGTATGACATTTTTATATGAAGTGAGGGTGTTGCTGGTATGTCCTGTGTTGTCTCATCTGTGGTTAGGACCTCTCCATGGAGGACATAGAGCAGCAGACAGGGACATCTGGATCTCTCCTCAAGACTGCAGTAGATTTCCTGACCTGCGATACTGGAATCCTCTCCCATCATAAGAACGCAGGTGAGAATCAGATTTGTGAGGTGATGCCAGTGAATGGATTACTATTGTCTCAGACATTTGCATTGGTTTGCATTCAGTGACCGATAACATGTTAGTAATTAGCACGAGTCCCGTGTGGTGACGCCCCTTTACAATGTTATCTGGTCCCGGTTTCAGGGCGTCTCTACGTGAATGAGGCCCTGTATGACTTGGGCTCTCGGATGGCTCTGGATTTCTCCACCAGATGGAATGACAACAGGATTTCAGAGGAAATGATCTGCATTCTACAAGAGAGAAGAGCTTCCCTGTTACGTGTGTTGGAGCAGGTCATGAAGGAAGAGCGTGAGATCCATGTGGACCGTCTGATCTACAGGGTAGGTGAAGTGTAGGACAGCGCAGACCGTCCGGAACTGATCGTGTTATGGACTGCTGACTGCATGAGAAAGCAGGGCCACTGCTGCAACTAGAGCCATCACAGAAACGAGGGCCACACACAGAGAGCCCCCCCAAGTGACGAGGGCCACACACAGAGAGCCCCCCCAAGTGACGAGGGCCACACACAGAGAGCCCCTCAAGAGACGAGGGCTACAGATACAGACTGAGATCCACCAAGAGATGAGGGCCACACACTGTGGGCTCCCCAAGAGACGAGAGCCACACACTGAGGGGCCCCCCAAGAGAGGAGGGCCTCAGAGAGTCCCCCAAGAGATGAGGGCCACACACCGAGGACCCCCCAAGAGATGAGGGCCACACACCGAGGACCCGCCCCAAGAGACTAGGGCCACACACAGAGAGCTCCTCAAGAGGCGAGGGCTACAGACTGAGATGCCCCAAGAGATGAGGGCCACACACTGAGGGCCCCCCAAGAGACGAGAGCCACAAAGCGAGAGCGCCCCAAGAGATGAGGGCCTCAGAGAGTCCCCCAAGAGACGATGGCTACAGAATGAGATGCCCCAGGAGATGAGGGCCATACACTGAGGGCCCCCAAAGAGACGAGGGCCACCCCAAGAGATGAGGGCCACACACCAAGGGCCCCCTAGAGATGAGGGCTACACCAGAGGGCCTCCTAAGAGACGAGCCCCCCCCCCCCCCCCCAAGAGACTAGAGCTACACACCGAGAAGCCCCCAAGAGGCGAGGGCTACAGAATGAGATGCCCCAGGAGATGAGGGCCATACACTGAGGGCCCCCAAAGAGATGAGGGCTACACACCGAGGGCCCCCTAGAGATGAGGGCTACACCAGAGGGCCTCCTAAGAGACTAGCCCCCCCCCCCCCCAAGAGACAAGAGCTACACACCGAGAAGCCCCCAAGAGACGAGGGCTACAGACCGAGGGTCACCACACGCTTGTCTGTATTTCAGGTTATTGATGTGTTCCAGAGAGAAATGTCCTCTGTGCTGCCCACTCGCTGTGGCATCCCTGATGTGCTCTCTTGTATAATGCGCCAGCTGGATCGTGGTGTTATTCATAGGAAACCAAGCAATCCATTACTTCTGTGCTATAAGGTGGAGGCTCCATCCCCTGTGATACTTTGCCCTTTGCCTTCCAATTCAGAAACCATTACCCCAATCCCACCCCAAGTATCAGAATTCTGCAGAGTGCGAAGAATCAGCAGCAACATCGGGCCGGTCCCAGAGCAGCGTCCAACATTCAGCACATTCAAGTCTATGGCCTAACGGGACGGAGATCAGACGCTTCAGCTCGTTCCAGGCTGCGTCCCGTTCTTTTGCATGTTCTGGACCCTTCCCGCCTATCTGACATCTGTTCCTGATCGGTGAATGGGTACATGGAAGGATGACCTCTAACTTTAGTCCATGCTCTTCTGGTTTCCCCCTTCATTTGATGCTGGTTCTGGTTGCAGATGGTGGTGGCTTTAAGGTTATGGTTGAAGCAGTTAAGCCCAGATGAGTCGAGTGCATTATGTAGAGGAAGAAGTTGATGACTGCTCTGATCCTAGGAACTGAAGCTAGGGTCAGATCTAGAGCCTCCACCACACGCAGTACGAGGCCATCTTATCTGGAGATCTTCACTCGCTCATTACTCTAACCGGATTCTCAGCTTTACTAAAGGAACAGGTAAAAATTTTAAGGACAGGCCTTCAAAACTGTACCGAACAGGATGAGGCGGGGACAGGATGATCTGTATGATGTGATGTGTGAACGGTAACTGGTGACTCTGGTACGGGTCGTGCATCCTCTGTGCCTTCTGCAACATTGTCGATTCAGACACAACATATGGGTCAGTATTGTGGGGATTCGCTCTGGAAGGCAGGGTGAGCGGACGCCGTACAGAGGCAAGAACAAGGTTGTAAAGCAAAGTTCAGTGTTTATTCACACATAGGAAAAAAAAAAAAAAAACAAGCCAAAAGTAACAGTGTTCAGTTTTGGTGCCTGTTCACACCACACAAAGTCCACAGTGCACAAAGCCTTCACCTGGTCAGCAGTTTTCCGCCCGCAGCCCGCAGCAGGCTTTAGAGGCCTGTTTCCCCAGCATGCGGCTCTCACAAATAGATGGCCTCAGTGTCTCAGGGCACAGACTCCACAGCTTCTCTGTCATGGAGGATAATCCACACCCGCTCAACGTGCTGGCTGGGTTTTTATATCCCAGCCAAAACCCGGTCTGGAACCGTGTGGAACAGCCACACACCCTGCTCTTTGGCTGCTCCCAATAAGAACCGGCCCGGATCGGCTTTACAGCCATGCTAACAGCTGAAGTGTCGGACTGCAACTGAAAAACAGACACTTCAGGGAAAAACCTGGTTCTTACCTCACTGAGGCCAGGAACCTCGGTGACACGTACCTTCCGTCAACGACGGACCCTTGTTCCTTCTTACAGTATGTTCCGGCTCTACTGACAGAAATGCGAGGAGATACGTGTAGGATACAGACCCACAAGTTGCCATGTCCAGACATATAGGTCAGTGAGGCGCTGCAGCCATGTGGACCTGGCCTCATTGTTAGATGCTGTTCCCTTTGTTTTTATGGGGAGTTCCTTTTTGTCTGATCTGTTTCCAAGGATCACCTTGGTTTTGTTGGAGACGGTGGAGAAAACCTCCATCCATATCTGAATAAAGAATTCCCCTCACAAGGGATGGAATCGTTTCTATGGGGCATTGTCGATGGCGGATACTCATATTGGGACCAGGGTTTGGGGGCGTCTACTTTTTACCTGGGTTACTGTTTTATTGTTGGGAGTTCAGTGGTTGAGGCAGAGAGGTCACCAGACGATGGCTTCCGTGTCTGGGACACTGGGCCGCAGGCTCTGCTCTCGATAGTTTGGAGACTTGTGTGCGGACAACAACCGGCGTTACACGGGGAGATAACACAGCAGATACCAGCAGGACGTGGACAACAGCCGGCATTACACGGGGAGGTCACACAGCAGATACCAGCAGGACGTGGACAACAGCCGGCATTACACGGGGAGGTCACACAGCAGACCCCAGCAGGACGTGGACAACACCCGGCATTACACAGGGAGGTCACACAGCAGGACGTGGACAACACCCGGCATTACACAGGGAAATCACACAGCAGACCCCAGCAGGACGTGGACAACACACGGCATTACACAGGGAGGTCACACAGCAGATCCCAGCAGGACAGGGACAACAGCCGGCATTACACAAGGAGGTCACACAGCAGATCCCAGCAGGACGTGGACAACAGCCGGCATTACACGGGGAGGTCACACAGCAGACCCCAGCAGGACGTGGACAACAGCCGGCATTACACGGGGAGGTCACACAGCAGATCCCAGCAGGACGCGGACAACACCCGGCATTACACAGGGAAATCACACAGCAGACCCCAGCAGGACGCGGACAACACCCGACATTACACAAGGAGGTCACACAGCAGATACCAGCAGGACGCGGATAATACCCGGCATTACACAGGGAGGTCACACAGCAGACCCCAGCAGGACGCGGACAACACCCGGCATTACACGGGGAGATCACACAGCAGATCCCAGCAGGACGTGGAGAACACCCGACATTACACAAGGAGGTCACACAGCAGGACGCGGACAACACCCGGCATTACACGGGGAGATCACACAGCAGATCCCAGCAGGACGTGGAGAACACCCGACATTACACAAGGAGGTCACACAGCAGGACGCGGACAACACCCGGCATTACACAGGGAGGTCACACAGCAGATCCCAGCAGGACGCGGACGACAGCCGGCGTTACACAGGGAGGTCACACAGCAGGACGCGGACAACACCCGGCATTACACGGGGAGATCACACAGCAGATCCCAGCAGGACAGGGACAACACCCGGCATTACACAGGGAGGTCACACAGCAGGACGTGGACAACACCCGGCATTACACAGGGAGGTCACACAGCAGACCCCAGCAGGACGCGGATAATACCCGGTGTTACACGGGGAGGTCACACAGCAGATCCCAGCAGGACGCGGACAACACCCGGCATTACACAGGGAGGTCACACAGCAGACCCCAGCAGGATGCGGACAATACCCGGCATTACACAGGGAGGTCACACAGCAGACCCCAGCAGGACGTGGACAACACCCGGCGTTACACGGTGAGGTCACACAGCAGACCCCAGCAGGATGTGGACAATACCCGGCATTACACAGGGAGGTCACACAGCAGATCCCAGCATGACGCGGACAACACCCAGCTTCACACAGCAGATCCCAGCAGGACGTGGACAACACCCGGCATTACGCGGTGAGGTCACACAGCAGGACGCGGACAACACCCGGCATTACACAGGGAGGTCACACAGCAAATCCCAGCAGGACACGGACAACACCCGGCGTTACACGGGGAGGTCACACAGCAGGACGCGGACAACACCCGGCATTACACAGGGAGGTCACACAGCAGATCCCAGCAGGATGTGGACAACACCCGGCATTACACAGGGAGGTCACACAGCAGGACGCGGACAACACCCGGCATTACACAGGGAGGTCACACAGCAGATCCCAGTAGGACACGGACAACATCCGGAGTTACAGGAGGTCACACAGCAGATCTCAGAAGGATGAGGACAACACCCGGCGTTACACAGGGAGATCACACAGCAGACCCCACCAGCACGAGGACAACACCCGGCGTTACACGGGGAGGTCACACAGCAGATCCCAGCAGGACACGGACAATATCCAGCGTTACACGGGGAGGTCACACAGCAGATCCCAGCAGGAAGCAGACAATACCCAGCATTACATGAGGTCACACAGCAGATCCCAGTAGGACACGGACAACATCCGGAGTTACAGGAGGTCACACAGCAGATCTCAGAAGGATGAGGACAACACCCGGCGTTACACAGGGAGATCACACAGCAGACCCCAGCACGAGGACAACACCCGGCGTTACACGGGGAGGTCACACAGCAGATCCCAGCAGGACACGGACAAGATCCAGCGTTACACGAGGAGGTCACACAGCAGATCCCAGCAGGACAGGGACAAGATCCAGCGTTAGACGGGGAGGTCACACAGGTGCACAATACTGCTAACCAGCCACTTACACACTAACCATGGTTGGGGTGGATACTTCTCTTCTATTAGCTTAGGAAGGAGCCATGACCCCGAGACTCTACTATGGAGTAGATGACATGATGATCAGTCATTCCCTGGCTGTGAACCAAACAACAAGACCACACGAGGCATCGCTATTACTTTATTGCATTTTTTTCTGCTCAGTTCGTAGGATAATGAGTCATTTGGGTATCTCGGCCGAGGCACCAAGGTAAGAGAACCCCCCCAGAATGTGGTTAAATCACCTATGATTTTTAGCACCTCGTTTGGGGCACGGTGAAGAACCTCACTGTATTTGTTAATGTGTCTTGTGACGTGGGCATCGTGGGTGAGGCACCAGGGTAAGAGGAACCTCCCAGAAAGTGGTACATTGTTGCAGCCGAGGTGCCCAAATGACATGGCTCACCATGAAAAGAGGAACCTCCCAAAATGTGGTTTGAACCATGACCAGTTATGTCCAAGAACGGGGTATTATGAGCCGTGTGTTTTAGGTGCCTCGGCTGAGGGTACATATGTGGCAATGAGGCATGATATGTGGAGACCATATGAGGGACCTCACAACGTGTGTCACTCACCGAACTTAGCAGTAGTGTTGAGCGCGAATATTCGAATCGCGAAAGGCGCCACTTCAAGAATTCACGAATATTTAGACTATAGTGCTATATATTCGTATTCACAAATATGCTAATTGCAAATTTATTGCGAATATCGGCACTTAGCAACAAATAGGAAAGTTGCCTACCCCTAGTGTTGATCGTGAATATATTACATTGCCGATTTTCGCAATCAAGTAAATAATAAATGGAGATCACAAATTTGCAAATTTATGGCAAATATTCAGACAAAAATTTGCGAAATTTCGCAAATTTGAATATTGCCTATGCCACTCATCACTACTTAGCAGGACCTGAGCACTGAAGCTTCACCTCTGCTGTGTTCTGGCTCTGCTTGGCCTGAGCTTCCTGCATCCAGTCATTAATGATAATAACACCAGCTCTGTGGCCTCAGTAACTGCATTAACCTCCAGTGCTGCACTTCCTTGGCCTGATTATCCTGGCATGTCAGGATACAGCTTTCCTGAGCTTCACTACCGCTCTCCCCTGAGTACTGAACTCTGCACAGGCGCCTGACCGCCGCCAGCCTCTCCCCTGTGTACTGAACTCTGCACACGTCTGACCGCCGCCAGCCTCTCCCCTGAGTACTGAACTCTGCACACACCTGACCGCCACTAGCCTCTCTCATGTGTACTGAACTCTGCACAGGCGCCTGACCGCCGCCAGCCTCTCTCCTGAGTACTGAACTCTGCACAGGCGCCTGACCGCCGCCAGCCTCTCTCCTGTGTACTGAACTCTGCACACGTCTGACCGCCGCCAGACTCTCTCCTGTGTACTGAACTCTGCACAGGCGCCTGACCGCCGCCAGCCTCTCTCCTGAGTACTGAACTCTGCACACACCTGACCGCCACTAGCCTCTCTCCTGTGTACTGAACTCTGCACAGGCGCCTGACCGCCGCCAGCCTCTCCCCTGTGTACTGAACTCTGCACACGTCTGACCGCCGCCAGCCTCTCCCCTGAGTACTGAACTCTGCACACACCTGACCGCCACTAGCCTCTCTCATGTGTACTGAACTCTGCACAGGCACCTGACCGCCGCCAGCCTCTCTCCTGAGTACTGAACTCTGCACAGGCGCCTGACCGCCGCCAGCCTCTCTCCTGTGTACTGAACTCTGCACACGTCTGACCGCCGCCAGACTCTCTCCTGTGTACTGAACTCTGCACAGGCGCCTGACCGCCGCCAGCCTCTCCCCTGAGTACTGAACTCTGCACAGGCGCCTGACCGCCGCCAGCCTCTCTCCTGTGTACTGAACTCTGCACACGTCTGACCGCCGCCAGCCTCTCTCCTGTGTACTGAACTCTGCACACGTCTGACCGCCGCCAGACTCTCTCCTGTGTACTGAACTCTGCACAGGCGCCTGACCGCCGCCAGCCTCTCCCCTGAGTACTGAACTCTGCACAGGCGCCTGACCGCCGCCAGCCTCTCTCCTGTGTACTGAACTCTGCACACGTCTGACCGCCGCCAGCCTCTCTCCTGAGTACTGAACTCTGCACACGTCTGACCGCTACCTCTCTCCCGAGTACTGAACTCTGCACACGTCTGACCGCCGCCAGCCTCTCTCCTGTGTACTGAACTCAGCACACGTCTGACCGCCGCTAGCCTCTCTCCTGTGTACTGAACTCTGCACACGTCTGACCGCTACCTCTCTCCCGAGTACTGAACTCTGCACACGTCTGACCGCCGCCAGCCTCTCTCCTGTGTACTGAACTCGGCACACGTCTGACCGCCGCTAGCCTCTCTCCTGTGTACTGAACTCTGCACACGTCTGACCGCTACCTCTCTCCTGTGTACTGAACTCTGCACACGTCTGACCGCCGCCAGCCTCTCTCCTGTGTACTGAACTCTGCACACGTCTGACTGCCGCCAGCCTCTCTCCTGTGTACTGGACTCTGCACACATCTGACCTCGGCAGGGGAACCTCCTAGTATAAGGAATGATTTACAAGATTTGGGCACCTCCCCATGTAAGAGATGAGTCATGTGATTTGGGCACCTTGGCCAGGACACTACATAATGGTCCATTCACACATTTGCATAAATGGGTTCGCATCCGTTCCGTGTCTTATGCTTGTCCGCAGCGGAACGCACATGGCCGGTGTCCGTGTTTTGCAGATCTGCAATTTGCAGACCTCAAAACAAATGCAGACGTGTGAAGGGACCCTTAAGAGGAACCTCCCAGTATAAGGGATGAGTCATGTGATTTAGACACCTCGGCCGGGCCCCATGATAAGAGGAACCTCCCAGTATAAGGGATGAGTCATGTGATTCAGGCACCTCGGCCGGGCCCCATGATAAGAGGAACCTCCTAGTATAAGGCCTCATGCACACGACCATTTTTCGGGTCCGCATCCGAGCCTCAGTTTTTGCGGCTCGGATTAGGACCCATTCACTTCAATGGGGCCGCAAAAGATGCGGACAGCACTCCGTTCCGAGGCCCCGCAAAAAATATAGCATGTCCTATTCTTGTCCATTTTGCGGACAAAAATAGGCATTTCTACAATGGGCCGCCCGTTCCGTAAATTGCGGAAGGCACATAGGCGGCTTCCGTTTTTTGCGGATCCGCGGTTTGTGGACTGCAAAAAACGGCACGGTCGTGTACATGTAGCCTAAGGGATGAGTCATGTGATAAGAGGAACCTCCTAGTATAAGGGATGTGATTTGGGCACCTCGGCTGGGCCCCATGATAAGAGGAACCTCCCAGTTTAAGGGACGAGTCATGTGATTTGGGCACCTCGGCCGGGCCCCATGATAAGAGGAACCTCCCAGTTTAAGGGACGAGTCATGTGAGTTGGGCACCTCGGCCGGGCCCCATGGTAATAGTGCAGACAATGTGTGGACTCCACGTTGAGGTCAGGGTTGGTGTCGGGGTGAAGAACCTTCTGCCTGATTTACTAACTCCGGAAGAGCAGAGGTGATGGTGCTACATGGACCACACAGTGACATCAGATCTTCCCGTGACTGAAGACGCCCACAGGAAACTGCTTCACATGCGTCGGCCACTGCGCTGCCAGCTGGAAAAACTTCACGTCGTTCCAGTCCACGCCATCTATGGTAACTGCAGAAAATAACAGTAGAGGTCAGAGAAGCCATGGAGGGGTTCACTTCATGCCTGAGGACAGCGGAGTAAGGGCTCATGTACACAGCCGTTGCCATTTTGGCGGGCTGCGAATTGCAGATCCGCAAAGCACTGATACCGGCCACAAGTGTTGTGCATTTTGTGGAGCAGAACGTCCTATCCCTGTCCATAAAAAAAACAAGAATAGGATAATTTTTTTCTATTTTTTGAGGGGCCGCGGAACGGACAAATGGATGCAGAGAGCAAACGGGAGTGAATGGGTCCACATGTGACCCGCAAAATATCAGATGCGGTCCAAAAATATGTTCATGTGCATGAGCCCTAAGAATGGGAGTACAGAGACAGAGGTACAGAATGGCGGTACACTACAGGGGCTACAGAATGGCGGTACACTACGGGGGCTACAGAATGGCGGTACACTACGGGGGCTACAGAATGGCGGTACACTACAGGGGCTACAGAATGGCGGTACACTACAGGGGCTACAGAATGGCGGTACACTACAGGGGCTACAGAATGGCGGTACACCACAGGGGCTACAGAATGGCGGTACACCACAGGGGCTACAGAATGGCGGTACACCACAGGGGCTACAGAATGGCGGTACACCACAGGGGCTACAGAATGGCGGTACACCACAGGGGCTACAGAATGGCGGTACACCACAGGGGCTACAGAATGGCGGTACACCACAGGGGCTACAGAATGGCGGTACACCACAGGGGCTACAGAATGGCGGTACACCACAGGGGCTACAGAATGGCGGTACACCACAGGGGCTACAGAATGGCGGTACACCACAGGGGCTACAGAATGGCGGTACACCACAGGGGCTACAGAATGACGGTACACCACAGGGGCTACAGAATGGCGGTACACCACAGGGGCTACAGAATGGCGGTACACCACAGGGGCTACAGAATGGCGGTACACCACAGGGGCTACAGAATGGCGGTACACCACAGGGGCTACAGAATGGCGGTACACCACAGGGGCTACAGAATGGCGGCACACCACAGGGGCTACAGAATGGCGGCACACCACAGGGGCAACAGAATGGAGACTGCAGGGTCACGCCCCAGACTATGGACATCAGTCTGACATCTCTGTCGGGACAAGGATTCCTAGCACTGGAGTAAGCCTAAACCCCAACTACTCCACCCATGATCCATACCTGCAAAGAGGACCTTATCTACTGAGGAGTAAACAGATTGTCCCAACTCCCCACCTGGCCAGGGACCAAGAGGAAACATGACCACCCTTCTACCTCTAGAAGTTCTTCTCCATTCCTGAGTAACTTCTAGATCTCTTGATCGACCTCTGAACATCCAGAAAAGGAGAAACTAAGTCCTCACATGGACATAAGTCTTCAGCCCCTTTACTCAGGGTTGAAGACTTATGTCCCGAGGAAAGGGGCCGAAGACTTATGTCCCGAGGAAAGGGGCCGAAGACTTATGTCCCGAGGAAAGGGGCCGAAGACTTATGTCCCGAGGAAAGGGGCCGAAGACTTATGTCCCGAGGAAAGGGGCCGAAGACTTATGTCCCGAGGAAAGGGGACGAAGACTTATGTCCCGAGGAAAGGGGACGAAGACTTATGTCCCGAGGAAAGGGGACGAAGACTTATGTCGAGGTGAAAGGGGCTGAACACACAGCAATCACCTCTCAGCATGGTGTTCTGGTTCTTGGCGGTACATATCAGGCGGCTGATCCCCTCGATCACTTGACTACGCGATTCTGCTTCCTTCTCCTTCGGCTTCTTACTCAGGAACATGACTAGGAGAAAGCAGACAGTGAGCGTCAGTCGGAAGGATCTCTGCTTTCATCTCTGATGCACTATTGGTCAGGAGCTCAGTGGCCCCGTGGACCCTCTGTGATAAATCCAGCCCTCACCCTTTTTGTTCTTCTCCTGAGTCACGATGGTCATGGCCATACACAGGGGTAAGTTGCTCTCGCCGGGTGGAGGCAGGCGGCTGACTTGCAGTGAGCGGAAGTTACTCCTCATTGTGTTCTTAGTGGCAGTGTCCCTTCTGTCTCCATCTTTCCGGCGTTCGGGCCCCTGCCACTGCCAGTAATCCACCTGCAGACCCATCACTTCCACCCCAGTGGATAAAGTCCTAAAGATGGAAGTGCTGAGACCATGAGCAAAGATGAGGGGAACAACTGCCTCAAGTGTTCTATTCCAGGACGTAGTTCTTACCCGGCAGTAGACAGGCCACTGCTGACCGAAGGAGACGGTGGTGGGGTGGATGTGGCCTCCTTCACAGTAGAAGAGCCTGTCCCTGGGGATGAGGATGAGCTGAGGAGGGCTGGACTGCAAACCGATGCCTCATCAGAGTCCACTGTGCAGTAGAAGAGCAGAGGAAAGGGTCTAAAACAGGATGTGGGGGAGGGGAGAGGCACAATGCTGCTCTATACTATACCCTGCTCCACACTGCTCTATACTATACCCTGCTCCACACTGCTTCTCCGTACTGCTCTATTCTATACCCCGCTCCACACTGCTCTATACTATACCCTGCTCCACACTGCTGCTCCGTACTGCTCTATACTATAGCCTGCTCCACACTGCTGCTCCACACTGCTCTATACTATACCCTGCTCCACACTGCTGCTCCACACTGCTCTATACTATACCCTGCTCCACACTGCTGCTCTGTACTGCTCTATACTGAACCCTGCTCCACACTGCAGCTTCGTACTGCTCTATACTATACCCTGCTCCACACTGCTCTATACTATACCCTGCTCCACACTGCTGCTCTGTACTGCTCTATACTGAACCCTGCTCCACACTGCAGCTTCGTACTGCTCTATACTATACCCTGCTCCACACTGCTTCTCCGTACTGCTCTATTCTATACCCCGCTCCACACTGCTCTATACTATACCCTGCTCCACACTGCTGCTCCGTACTGCTCTATACTATAGCCTGCTCCACACTGCTGCTCCACACTGCTCTATACTATACCCTGCTCCACACTGCTGCTCCGTACTGCTCTATACTGAACCCTGCTCCACACTGCTGCTCCATACTGCTTTATACTATACCCCGCTCCACACTGCTGCTCTGTAATGCTCTATACTGAACCCTGCTCCACACTGCTGCTCCATACTGCTCTATACTGAACACTGCTCCACACTGCAGCTCCGTACTGCTCTATACTATACCCTGCTCCACACTGCTGCTCTGTACTGCTCTATACTGAACCCTGCTCCACACTGCAGCTTCGTACTGCACTATACTGAACCCTGCTCCACACTGCAGCTTCGTACTGCTCTATACTATACCCTGCTCCACACTGCTGCTCTGTACTGTTCTATACTGAACCCTGCTCCACACTGCTGCTCTGTACTGCTCTATACTATACCCTGCTCCACACTGCTGCTCCGCACTGCTCTATACTGAACCCTGCTCCACATTGCTGCTCTGTACTGCAGCTCTGTACTGTTCTATACTATACCCTGCTCTACACTGCAGCTCTGTACTGCTCTATACTATACCCTGCTCCACACTGCTGCTCTATACTGAACCCTGCTCCACACTGCTGCTCTGTACTGCTCTATACTATACCCTGCTCCCCACTGCAGCTCTGTACTGCTCTATACTATACCCTGCTCCACACTGCAGCTTCGTACTGCTCTATACTATACCCTGCTCCACACTGCTGCTCCGTACTGCTCTATACTATACCCTGCTCCACACTGCTGCTCTGTACTGCTCTATACTATACCCTGCTCCACACTGCAGCTCTGTACTGCTCTATACTATACCCTGCTCCACACTGCTGCTCTGTACTGCTCTATACTATACCCTGCTCCACACTGCAGCTCTGTACTGCTCTATACTATACCCTGCTCCACACTGCTGCTCCATACTGAACCCTGCAGCTCTGTACTGCTCTATACTGAACCCTGCTCCACACTGCAGCTTCGTACTGCTCTATACTATACCCTGCTCCACACTGCAGCTCTGTACTGCTCTATACTGAACCCTGCTCCACATTGCTGCTCTGTACTGCTCTATACTGAACCCCTCTCCACACTGCTGCTCCGTACTGCTCTATACTATACCCTGCTCCACACTGCAGCTCCGTACTGCTCTATACTGAACCCTGCTCCACACTGCTGCTCTGTACTGCTCTATACTATACCCTGCTCCACACTGCAGCTCTGTACTGCTCTATACTATACCCTGCTCTACACTGCAGCTTCGTACTGCTCTATACTATACCCTGCTCCACACTGCTGCTCTGTACTGCTCTATACTATACCCTGCTCCACACTGCAGCTCTGTACTGCTCTATACTGAACCCTGCTCCACATTGCTGCTCTGTACTGCTCTATACTGAACCCCTCTCCACACTGCTGCTCCGTACTGCTCTATACTATACCCTGCTCCACACTGCAGCTCCGTACTGCTCTATACTGAACCCTGCTCCACACTGCAGCTCCGTACTGTTCTATACTATACCCTGCTCCACACTGCTGCTCTGTACTGCTCTATACTATACCCTGCTCCACACTGCAGCTCTGTACTGCTCTATACTGAATCCTGCTCCACACTGCTGCTCCGTACTGCTCTATACTATACCCTGCTCTACACTGCAGCTTCGTACTGCTCTATACTATACCCTGCTCCACACTGCTGCTCTGTACTGCTCTATACTATACCCTGCTCCACACTGCAGCTCCGTACTGCTCTATACTGAATCCTGCTCCACACTGCTGCTCCGTACTGCTCTATACTATACCCTGCTCCACACTGCTGCTCCATACTGTTCTATACTATACCCTGCTCCACACTGCTGCTCTATACTATACCCTGCTCCACACTGCTGCTCTGTACTGCTCTATACTGAACCCTGCTCCACACTGCAGCTCCATACTGCTCTATACTATACCCTGCTCCACACTGCAGCTCTGTACTGCTCTATACTATACCCTGCTCCACACTGCAGCTCTGTACTGCTCTATACTGAACCCTGCTCCACATTGCTGCTCTGTACTGCTCTATACTGAACACCTCTCCACACTGCTGCTCCGTACTGCTCTATACTATACCCTGCTCCACACTGCAGCTCCGTACTGCTCTATACTGAACCCTGCTCCACACTGCAGCTCCGTACTGTTCTATACTATACCCTGCTCCACACTGCTGCTCTGTACTGCTCTATACTATACCCTGCTCCACACTGCAGCTCTGTACTGCTCTATACTGAATCCTGCTCCACACTGCTGCTCCGTACTGCTCTATACTATACCCTGCTCTACACTGCAGCTTCGTACTGCTCTATACTATACCCTGCTCCACACTGCTGCTCTGTACTGCTCTATACTATACCCTGCTCCACACTGCAGCTCCGTACTGCTCTATACTGAATCCTGCTCCACACTGCTGCTCCGTACTGCTCTATACTATACCCTGCTCCACACTGCTGCTCCATACTGTTCTATACTATACCCTGCTCCACACTGCTGCTCTATACTATACCCTGCTCCACACTGCAGCTCCATACTGCTCTATACTATACCCTGCTCCACACTGCAGCTCTGTACTGCTCTATACTATACCCTGCTCCACACTGCTGCTCCATACTGAACCCTGCAGCTCTGTACTGCTCTATACTGAACCCTGATCCAGACTGCAGCTCTGTACTGCTCTATACTATACCCTGCTCCACACTGCAGCTCTGTACTGCTCTATACTATACCCTGCTCCACACTGCAGCTCTGTACTGCTCTATACTATACCCTGCTCCACACTGCTGCTCCATACTGAACCCTGCAGCTCTGTACTGCTCTATACTGAACCCTGATCCACACTGCTGCTCTGTACTGCTCTATACTGAACCCTGCTCCACATTGCTGCTCTGTACTGCTCTATACTGAACCCCTCTCCACACTGCTGCTCCGTACTGCTCTATACTATACCCTGCTCCACACTGCTGCTCCGTACTGCTCTATACTATACCCTGCTCCACACTGCTGCTCCGTACTGCTCTATACTATACCCTGCTCCACACTGCTGCTCCGTACTGCTCTATACTATACCCTGCTCCACACTGCTGCTCTATACTATACCCTGCTCCACACTGCTGCTCTATACTATACCCTGCTCCACACTGCTGCTCCGTACTGTTCTATACTATACCCTGCTGCTCTGTACTGCTCTATACTGAACCCTGCTCCACATTGCTGCTCTGTACTGCTCTATACTGAACCCCTCTCCACACTGCTGCTCCGTACTGCTCTATACTATACCCTGCTCCTCACTGCTGCTCCGTACTGCTCTATACTATACCCTGCTCCACACTGCTGCTCCGTACTGTTCTATACTATACCCTGCTCCACACTGCTGCTCCGTACTGCTCTATACTATACCCTGCTCCACACTGCTGCTCCGTACTGCTCTATACTGAACCCTGCTTCACACTGCTGCTCCGTACTGCTCTATACTATACCCTGCTCCACACTGCTGCTCCGCACTGCTCTATACTGAACCCTGCTCCACATTGCTGCTCTGTACTGCAGCTCTGTACTGTTCTATACTATACCCTGCTCTACACTGCAGCTCTGTACTGCTCTATACTATACCCTGCTCCACACTGCTGCTCTATACTGAACCCTGCTCCACACTGCTGCTCTGTACTGCTCTATACTATACCCTGCTCCCCACTGCAGCTCTGTACTGCTCTATACTATACCCTGCTCCACACTGCAGCTTCGTACTGCTCTATACTATACCCTGCTCCACACTGCTGCTCCGTACTGCTCTATACTATACCCTGCTCCACACTGCTGCTCTGTACTGCTCTATACTATACCCTGCTCCACACTGCAGCTCTGTACTGCTCTATACTATACCCTGCTCCACACTGCAGCTCTGTACTGCTCTATACTATACCCTGCTCCACACTGCTGCTCCATACTGAACCCTGCAGCTCTGTACTGCTCTATACTGAACCCTGCTCCACACTGCAGCTCTGTACTGCTCTATACTATACCCTGCTCCACACTGCAGCTCTGTACTGCTCTATACTGAACCCTGCTCCACATTGCTGCTCTGTACTGCTCTATACTGAACCCCTCTCCACACTGCTGCTCCGTACTGCTCTATACTATACCCTGCTCCACACTGCAGCTCCGTACTGCTCTATACTATACCCTGCTCCACACTGCTGCTCTGTACTGCTCTATACTATACCCTGCTCCACACTGCTGCTCTGTACTGCTCTATACTATACCCTGCTCCACACTGCAGCTTCGTACTGCTCTATACTATACCCTGCTCCACACTGCTGCTCTGTACTGCTCTATACTATACCCTGCTCCACACTGCTGCTCCATACTGTTCTATACTATACCCTGCTCCACACTGCTGCTCTATACTATACCCTGCTCCACACTGCTGCTCTGTACTGCTCTATACTGAACCCTGCTCCACACTGCAGCTCCATACTGCTCTATACTATACCCTGCTCCACACTGCAGCTCTGTACTGCTCTATACTATACCCTGCTCCACACTGCTGCTCCATACTGAACCCTGCAGCTCTGTACTGCTCTATACTGAACCCTGATCCACACTGCAGCTCTGTACTGCTCTATACTATACCCTGCTCCACACTGCAGCTCTGTACTGCTCTATACTATACCCTGCTCCACACTGCAGCTCTGTACTGCTCTATACTATACCCTGCTCCACACTGCTGCTCCATACTGAACCCTGCAGCTCTGTACTGCTCTATACTGAACCCTGCTCCACATTGCTGCTCTGTACTGCTCTATACTGAACCCCTCTCCACACTGCTGCTCCGTACTGCTCTATACTATACCCTGCTCCACACTGCTGCTCCGTACTGCTCTATACTATACCCTGCTCCACACTGCTGCTCCGTACTGCTCTATACTATACCCTGCTCCACACTGCTGCTCCGTACTGCTCTATACTATACCCTGCTCCACACTGCAGCTCTGTACTGCTCTATACTGAACCCTGCTCCACACTGCTGCTCCGTACTGCTCTATACTATACCCTGCTCCACACTGCTGCTCTATACTATACCCTGCTCCACACTGCTGCTCTATACTATACCCTGCTCCACACTGCTGCTCCGTACTGTTCTATACTATACCCTGCTCCACACTGCTGCTCTGTACTGCTCTATACTGAACCCTGCTCCACACTGCTGCTCCACACTGCTCTATACTATAGCCTGCTCCACACTGCTGCTCCACACTGCTCTATACTATACCCTGCTCCACACTGCTGCTCCGTACTGTTCTATACTATACCCTGCTCCACACTGCTGCTCTGTACTGCTCTATACTATACCCTGCTCCACACTGCTGCTCCGTACTGTTCTATACTATACCCTGCTCCACACTGCTGCTCCGTACTGCTCTATACTATACCCTGCTCCACACTGCTGCTCCGTACTGCTCTATACTATACCCTGCTCCACACTGCTGCTCCGTACTGCTCTATACTGAACCCTGCTCCACACTGCTGCTCCGTACTGCTCTATACTATACCCTGCTCCACACTGCTGCTCCGTACTGCTCTATACTATACCCTGCTCTACACTGCAGCTCTGTACTGCTCTATAATATAACCTTCTCCACAGAGGACTCTGGGTCAAGAAAAATTAAAGTGGAGGAAGTGTTGCTGTTTTGGGGCGAGTAGGTGGGTAAGGGCAGTATACAAATTAGTGGGACAGAGAACACACGGTCTAAATGTCCTTTTTAGCTGAATTTGGCAAAACTGATTTGGCTGGTGCCACAAAAAGGAAAGTCTATTAAACCTTACTTAGATCCCAATCCCTAATGGACTTGGATGACCAAATTCTAACTAAAGCTGATCTAGTCTGTTAGAGGGGCTAATGGAATAATAATGCTATATGGGGAAGACCTGATAACAATGGTCCGATAAGAACTAATAATGAACCAACCCTTAATAATCCAACCAATATAACTGGTCTGGCGTCACAACTGTTACTGGACTTTGGTGATTTCTATGACACTAACCATTTAGAACTGATGGTCCTACAAATGGCAGAACCTTTAATCATCCATAATGGTATTTCATGGAGCTAAAGGATGAATTGCTGATTGATAGTGGACACATGGAAATGGATGTAGATATGGATGCTGTTTAATGACTGGTAGCCTTTGGGGGCTGTATGTAAAATGTTCCCCTCTACAACAGCTACATTAGGATTGCCAGGGGGAGAGGGGAAGTAGAGCGGAAGGGGGTAGATAGCGACGGGGTGAAGGGTTGGCGAGACAGGGAACAGGACCAAGGGGCAACTGGAGCTCAACACTTCAGTTTCCCCAAAACAAAAAAAAGTTGAGATCCAAAGAGATCCAAGCAATTGCTCCTGACCAATATGCGTGGCCAGATCAGCCCCCAAGAAAGGGAGAGGGGATGCGACTAGGTCAGGAGGGCGAATCTTTTTTGGAGGAGAACCCTGGCCTGGCGTTGCATGGGGAGGGAGGCAATAAACAATTAAAGGAGATAAAGGAAAATGCCTCTAAAAAAGAGGAGCAGGCTCCTAGCCTGCAGGATATATTCCAAGAAGTAACGAAATGGAATATGGCGACACGGGACCTCTCTCTCCAGGCTGGAAATATTAGGGAGTCGGTCTACAAACACAAAGACAGGTTGAGGAAAGAACATCGGAAGTGGAGGACCTACTACGTGTAATGGTCAAAGAAAAAGAAGGTTTAAACGAAGAAAACAGGGAATTGAAAAACAAATTAGTACATCTAGAAAATAGGTCTAGGAGGGTCAACCTGAGGGGTCTGGGACTTCCAGAGGGGCAAGACCCCCGCGCCTTTATGCAAACGTGGTTGAGGGAGCAATTGGGTCAGGACATCTCGGACTATAAAAACTTTGTGGAACAGGCATATAGATTAGTAAAGATCCCTCCGCCAGGCACTAGACCGAGAGCAATTATCCTTAGCCTATTATCAGTTAGGGATGAGGAGGAGATTCTACGTAGGTCGCGGAAGAGAGGGCGGTTAGAATACTCAGGCACAGCAGTAATGGTACTCTCTGACTAGGCAAAGGAAACGGTAAATGAAAGAAGTCGGTTTACTGACGTGAAAAAAATGCTGCGTTTAAATAATGTGAAATACTCGATGATGTTTCTGGCTAAGCTGAGGATCGAATGGGAAAACTAAACGTGGTTTTTGGATACAGCAGAAGCGGTTAGAGAATGGGCTGGAGAAAAGATAAAGAGCTGATCCGTATTTGGGCTGAGGGGGGGGCGATGCTAAGGGAGGGCTGAGGGGGGGCGATGCTAAGGGGGGGCTGAGGGGGGGCGATGCTAAGGGAGGGCGATGCTAAGGGAGGGCTGAGGGGGGCGATGCTAAGGGGGGGCTGAGGGGGGCGATGCTAAGTCAGAGAACCAGGGCTGAGGCTATCCTGGCTCATTCAGAAGGGATGGGAGGGGGGGTTAGGTGTCCCCTTTGTGTGGGCCGTTTGTTTTTGTGTCATAACAATTATTATTATTATATTTTTCTCTCTCTTCTTCTCTTCTCTCCCATTCCGTGCTCCTCTCTCCCTCCTGTCCTTTGGGGCCCGAATAATATCCAGATAATGGCTAGATCTAAGAAAAGATTACATGAGAAGTGGAACATTAGGGGCTTGAGCACGGGCATAAAGAGAGTTGCGGTATTTGACGCAATACACAGGTTTCTTCCTGCTATAGTTTGCTGGCGGACGGGACGATGGCGGGGGGGACGATGGCGGGGGTCTCCAGGCCGTGGATGCAGCACTCCTTCCATTCATATTAATACATCGGGATAGAGACATAAAAATAGTGAAAGTAGTTGTAGGTAGCGAGGGCGCCAGGTCTTGCTTGATTGTATACTGGAAGGAAGAGCTTGGATAATGGCCAGTGTGTCTATACCGCCACCCTAAAATCAGCGTCCCACTGAAGGCGGGGGATAAGTCACTTTCAGTGGTGGGGACTTTAACAATGTCATGGATGTGAGGTTAGACAGATGTAGAATAGGGAACACTCAAGGAGATGGGATGGATTGACATTTGGAGGGCTACGTACCCAAAACTAAGAAAAGCCCCACAGGAGCTGATCACAAATTGATTTAGTTTTTACAAATAATAAAGGTTCACTAGATATTGATGGGGTTAAATATGGCCAAGGCGGAATTTCAGATCACAATCCAATTAATATAAATATAAGAACAATAAGAGAAGAGGGATGAATATAAATCTAGGGTGGATACATCTGATGGGCGCACACAGATAATAGAGGCTATTTTATATAAACGGAGGTTCAGCGCCAGTGAATATGGAACGGAGGCTGCAAAGGCCTTCATCCGAGGGACTATCACTAAATATACAGGAAAGGAAGAAGAGAGAAAATAAATACTCTGGAAAAAGATGAAAAAAAGTATATTGAGAATCCCACAGAGCAAAGTTCTCCTGCGTGGACAGAGAAAGCTTCGGAATTAAAAGATGGACTATTCTTGCCGGCAGAACATCAAATAGAAACCTGTGTAAGGCGACTTTCACATCTGCGTCAGGTGCGGCTCCGTCTGGTGTCTGTACAGACGGATCCGCACCGATAATGCAGACACTGGTGTCCGTTCAGTACGGATCCGTCTGCATAACTTAGTCAAAGAAAAGTCTAAGTCAAACGGATCCGTCCTGACTTTACATTGAAAGTCAATGGGGGACGGATCCGTTTACAATTGCACCATATTGTGTCAGTGAAAGGTCCTTGCATTGTAAGTTAGGACGGGTCCGTTTGGCTCCGCACGGCCAGGCGGACACCCGAACGCTGCAAGCCGTCTCCGGAGCGGAATGGAGGCTGAACGGAGGCGAACGGACGCATTCTGAGCGGATCCTTCTCCATTCAGGATGCACTGGGGCTGAACGGATCCGTTTGGGGCCGCTTGTGAGAGGAGCCTGAGGGACAATTATATTTATGCACATACTGGGAAAAAGGTTAGCGTCCTTGGTAGCGGCTCAAACAAAAGAAATAATAATGACATCCATTGCTTAGTGGATGAATCGGGACATAAAATTACTGAACAAACGGCTGAAATAGATCGGATTAAAGAATATTGTGCAGATAAATATATAGAGCAGGAAAGTAAATAGAAGCTCGGAACATTTTCTGGATGAAATGACTATTTCTAGGCTAACAATCGATCAGTGCAAGTCCCTGAAGCTCCTTTAACTCCTTCAGAAGTGAATGATACATTATCCGGGATAAGAAAGAACAAGGCCCCAGGAATGGAGGGTATTCCGTTTTATACCCAATCTAAAGAAATATTAATACCGGAAATGCTCATGATGTGGGAGCCCTCGAAGCAGATGGGAAACGGCCAGAGACCCTGCCAGAAGCTTCAATCACACTTATTCTAAAACCCGGAAA